>NW_007257440.1:833275-878727 GCF_000164805.1 Carlito syrichta
TCCCCATCCCGGGACGCCTCTTACCCGCCGACCCCAGGAGACCCCCGAGACCTCTGCCAGCCCCGGGAACCCCCCGAGACCCTTCCCGGAGCCTGCCCATCCCGGGACGTCCGCTCCCCGCCGGCCCCGGGAGCCCCCAGAGACCCGTCCCGGGACACCCCCTGTCCCGAGTCCCCTCAGAGCACCCCCATCCCGAGACACCCCCTCCCCGCCGGCCCCGGGAGCCCGCCCCGAGACCCTCGCCTGCCCCAGGAGCCCCCCTAGACCCGACCCGGGACACCCCTTGCCCAGAGCCGGCCCTGGAGCTCCCCCATCCCGAGACACCCCCTCCCCGCCCACCCAGAGACCCGTCCCGGGACAACCCCCTGTCCCGAGTCCCCTCAGAGCTCCCCCATCACGAGACACCCTCTCCCGCTGGCCCCGAGACCCACCGGAACACCTTCTGTGTCCAGACACTTCCTCCCCCCCCCCCGGAGCTCTCCCATCCCGAGACCCTCCCCAACCCACGCAGGAATCGTTCCCGGACTCCCTGTCCCGAAACCCCCTTCGACCACTCAGGGAACCCCCGCCAACCCGCCCCAAAACCTAGCCCCGGAACCCCCGCCAGCTCTGAGACTGCCCCTCATGCAGGTCCAGGCTTGGGTCCTGGCCCTCTCCTCCCGGCCTGGCGCCCTGGGAACCAGCCAGCCTCCCGCAGGCCTCTCTCGCCTCCACCCACCTTCCCCTCGGCACCAGTTCCCGGTGCTCTTCTTGTGTGTTCAGCCAAACCCATTTCCCAGACCCCAGCTTCTGCCTCTGTTCACTGCCCTACTATCCTGAACCCTCCCAGAAAAGGAATCCCGGGTTTTCCCACGGTACTGCAGCGGGAAGAGGTCTGTTGTTCCTTGTCCCTAATTCAGTACATTGAAGATCTGTGTGTGACATGGTTGAATTTGGTGACTGATATAAACACAGTACTAAAGCTGCAGGCAGGCTGTTCCTCTGTCACCAGGTGAAAGGCTTGTGGGCTCTGGAGGGGGATTTCTTTGTCCCTTGGTTCCCTTACTTGATAAGACTGTTACCTGATGTAGATAAGCCTAAGAAGCTACACTCTGGCTTCTGAGGAGTTAAAAATGGAATTTTGAAGTATTTAATTGTGTTCTAGGATGTCTCCATAACCTGGAAATCGCTTATTTATGAACCAGTTAGAAGAACCATGCACTGTAGGGAATACCACTTAGTTTTACTCATTCACCATAAAATATTTATCTCTGACTGTGTGCAGGACCCAGAGCCTCGCCCTTTGTCAGAAACCTGAGCACAAATGAAGCGGATTCGGGGATCTTGGGTTCCCAACCCTGCTGTGCCTCTGTGACCTTGGCCACGTCGCAGGCCCGCTCTGGATTTTGATTTTCCATCAGTGAAAGGAGTGAATTGCCCTAGATGATCTCTATGCTCAGAAATTCTGTCAGTCTAGGAGTTGAGTGATGCGCTTTGATGTGTGAATAGGAAGCATCTTATCAAGTGAGTTCAAATTCCTTTTCAATTAATTTGGCTTAAGACATTCTTGACTTTAGTATTGAAATGAAAGATTGTTTCAGTATTTTGGCTTTTTCTGAAACCAGAGTGGTTTATGCCCTAGTTTAGTTTAAATCACGTTTATAAAAAAAAAATAATAGTATCTTGTGTCATTTCTACTTGCTGTGGTTTCTTTTGCGTTTGGGTTTTGTCTGTCAAGATGCTGTTGTCTATTATGTTCAGGCTCCACCAGAACTGATTTAAAGCTCTCAGCTTAAGGGGTGCAAACGTGCATAGATATTAGAGCTCAGACTGACCCCAGGCATTTTAATGGGAGGAGAACTGGCCCTGAGAACTGGATGGGGCTGGACCAAGGTCACACATCCCAGAAGTGCCAGGCACAGAGTGACCCCTTATGCTGACCTGGGAGCTTCCTTCTGTGTCATGCTACTGTAGGGCATCAGAGGCTACTCCCCAGAGGTCTGGAGTGCTGGGGCTTCCCTCACCCGCCTTGGCTGTTCCCGTGCACTGGGCACTGTCCCCACTTCTCTACCACTCTTGGTGGCCAGTTGATTCCTGACTGAGGTTTCTGGGTGGGTTTCTTTTCTTTCACCCTGGACTTATGTGGTCAATGCAGGAACTAAGAGGAGAAAATCGAGAAGGGCAACATTAAGACTAGGAATCATAACTTTGTCACTGAAAAATGAGCCATGCATAGGTTAGGTACTGCTATTCCTGTACAGTTCAAATGCAACCCCCAGCAAGTGTGTCTCTGCCCTCCCACTTAGGCTCACACTGGACTGAGCCGGTGGTTGTGTGTATGGTTTGCAAAAAGTTCACCTCCAGCAGCAAGACCCACCTTTGCCACAACTATCTAAAGAAGCTACACAGGGAGCTTCGGGAGCAGAGCCTCAAAGCAAACATGCCTGGCTGGCCAGCTTGGAGGCAGTAATTCAGTGCTAACAGTATGCCCTTGGAAAGACCTCAGGTCTTTGCAATGAAAGAAAAGGGCTCAGTACCGTCAACGTGTGGCGTGCTTGCTACTTTATTGAGTCAAGTAGACGTTCATTTCCAGCTTTTGGAAAAGACCACTGTGCACCGTGGGCCGGCTTCTTTTTCTAGGCAGGGACTCGTGATCACATAGATGTGTGTCTGATAACATGAGAGTGGACGTCACAGGCTGCAGGCATGTCTCGTTGCAGAGGAGCTCCTGGGTGAGCTGTCAGCGGAAGCTCCATCCCTACCCACTCTGTTCAAGAAGGCTTAGTCAGAGATGGGTAACCTGAGCCGTCTGCAGCCTTCTGAGCGGACACAATCTGCAGAGGTTTCTTAAAAGCCTTCAGCAGAGCAAATAACCCTGTCCCTACTTCTTACCCATAATAACCGCAGCAAGAGATTCTGAGTCTGTTCTGATACTGGCCGGCTAGTTGTATAGGAGTGACAGGAACTAGAGAAGGTAGGGTGCCAGGAGAAGGACCCAAGCTTTGGCATCTGCAGACACCGGCCTGGACGCCAGCCCAGCCCTCAGGAGATGCACACCTGACGGCCAGCATCTTCCCCTCGCTGGGCCGCAGGTGCATTTAGCAGAGCCAGGGCCAAGCCCTTGACGAATTCTCAGGGCAGCCTGGGATGGCAAGCACTGAGCATTGTCACCTGCCTGCTGTACAGTGCTGAGTCTGGACATGCAGGTTCTGACACAAGTTTTTTTAAATCCCTCCAGCTCTTTGCATTGGAAGAAAAGGTGGGAAGCGGGCAGTTGGCTGTTGGGCCTGGAGGGGAGCAGATGCCCCCTGCTCATGTCGCCCAGCATAATCCCTGAGGGAGGTATGTGTGGAGCAACTATGTCTGCCAAACTGACCCGGGCAGCAAAGAGTCCCTCTCCCTGCAATGATCAACCCCTTAGCCTGGGAGAGGGAGAAAAATGTTTGAGAGCTGACGTGCAAGGATTAGTAGTCATTATTTGCCTTAAAATCTTCTTAAACCCAAAGAAACTGCTAGTTAGTAACACCCCCACCTGGTCTCAAGCAGTTGATGTTCTGTCAACAAAACAGATGTGGATATTTGCTGATAATTCAGTATTCGATGCTGTGTGAGGAAAACATACAAATAGAGGAAAATATCCCAAACTTATTTCTTCCTAGTTAAATAAAAGTAATTCATTTCATAAGCGGACATCTGGATGGGCTTAAGCTGGAAAAACAAACACCATAATTCTACTTTGCAGAAATGGCCATTTTGCCTCTCCCCCCCTCCCTTTTTTTCCTCTATTCTATTTGATCTGCAGGAATTTTTATTCATCAGTGAATTAATACACTGAGTCTGAAATTTGTGTTCTTATTTTCCATATTACAAATAGTAAATTCACCACTGCTTGGCCAGAGTATGTGATTTCTTCTTTTGCCATGTTGTAATATTCAGAACAGCTTTTAAGAATTGTGTTTAGGCCGGGTTTGGTGGCTCAGCTTGTAATTGCGGCACTTTGGGAGGCCGAGGCAAGTGGATTGCCTGAGCCCGCTGGTTCGAGACCAGCCCAGGCAACTTGGTGAGACCTCGTCTCTACAATAAAATAAAAAATAACTGGACGTGGTAGCGCGCATCTGTAGTTCTGGGCTACTCGGAAGGCTGAGGTAGAAGGATCACTGGAGCCCAGAAGGTTGACACTGGAGTGGCGGTGAGTGAGCATGCCACTGCACTCCAGCCTGGGTGAAAGAATGAGATTTCAACTCAAAAAAAGAATTGTTTTTAGAGGAAGCTGTTGAAATGTAGTAGCCACAGCTACCTTTCCTAGTTGCAGTGACAGCAGTCAGACCGTGTCGAACACTGAGAGAAGTCAGTTCTTTCAAAATTCGGATTTCTGAATGAAATTCAACATGGTTGTTTCATTTTTAAGTCTTTTAAAACTCTGTTTTGAAATAATATACAGAAAGGTTGCAGAAATAATACTCTTCACCCAGATTCCTAGTGAGAGCATTTCCCACATAGCTTCACGGCTCCTTCATGTGCCTGTAGTGTCCTGTCTCCTGGGTGCTTCCTTTGCAGGCTGTGCCTGCTCACCTCATGAGCCTGGTGAGCAGAGGCTGGACATGTGTCTTCGACCTCGGCGGGAAGACCCGGGTTGCCAAGCCTCACACAGAGCCTGGTGGCTCCTTGCCCTTTGCAGATGGGCAAGAGGAGATAGTTTGAGTACCCATTCATTACCAGGGTAGGAGATGACCTGCTAGTGTGTGAAAACTGCAAAAGGTAAACCCAGGAGTGCTGTCCGAGCAACTGGCTCTCCACACGCATTTTCCTTTGGTCTGGGGAAAGTGGGTCCCAAGCTGCCTCCTGTGGTCTTGCGTGTCCTGGCGTCACTAGATCCCAGTGTTCTTTTAGCCCCGATCATTCTTTAATGTGCCCACTTTTCATTTCCTTTGCTACCGGCTGCTTCCAGTCACCGCCGTCCCTGGGTGCCCCCACCACTCCCCTCCCAACTCTTCTCCAGACCAGAGCACCTTCACAAAGCACATCTCATCTTCCCACTCCTGTTCACCATGTCCTCAATCCTCACAAAATGTTGAGTACCAGGCAAGGGTGATTAGCTCCTTGCTCTCCTGGCAGACATAGCCATATATCTCAGAAAGCAACAAAATGAGAGGATGTGAGGGACCAGGTGCGGTGGCTCACTCCTGTAATGCCAGGGCTTTTTAAAAAAAAATTTTTTTTTAATTAACCAGGTAGTATTACATGCCTGTAGTCCTAGGTACTCAGGAGGCTGAGACAGGAGAGGCTTGAGGCCAGGAGTTTGAGGCTGCAGTGAGCTGTGATTGCACCTCTGCACTCCAACCTAGATGACAGAGTGAGAGACTCTGTCTTTAAAAAAAAAAAAAAAAGAAAATGCAAGGATGTGAGTGACAAGGTGGGGACAGGACACTGGATAGACAGAGCAAGACACTGTCTCAAATTAGAGACCCCAACCTGAACACCCCTCTCACCAGCCTCATCTCCCTCTGGTCTCTCTTCTCCCAAACCTGGCCTCACTGTCTTCTACTCCCCTCCCCAACCCCTGCATGCATGCTGCTCCTGATGTCTAGACCACCTGTCCATGGCTTACCTGGCCAGTTTCTGTCCCTGCCCAACTTCCTAGCATCTGACAGTGCACTGCGTGGAGATGTGAATGAGGAGAGCGGATGACTGCTGTCCCCACCTGGGGGGGGGGTGGGCAGCAGCTTGGCCCCCACCATGCCTCTTAACTGGCATCCTCAAGTTAAGCTACCTTCTGCTTCACAAAGGGGGCAGCACCCTCTGCTTGTTCAGCCTGAGCCTGTTCTTTTCTCCTGCACTGCACCCTGGAGGTGCTAGGCATCTGTGTGTGTGCATGAGGAGAGAAGTCGTCTTTCCTCTACCTCTGCACATCGCACCAAACTGACCATTCCATTCCTGAAGGTTAGGGCCATCTCTTTGGAGCAGCCATTCTGTCTGGCAAAACTTTCTGTGATGATGAAAATGCTGTATTTTGTGCTGTCCAGTTCAGTAGCTGCTGGCCACATAGGGCCATCAATCACTTCAAGTGTGACTCGTGGAACCAAGGAACTGAGTTTTTAGTTGTATATGTTTCCTCCTTTCTTTTTAGAGAGACAGGGTCTTGCTCTGTTGCCCAGCTGAGTGCAGTGGCATAATCATGGCTTGCTGCAGCCTCAAACTCCTGGGCTCGAGTAGATCCTCCTGCTTCGGCCTCAGCATTTTCCATCGTGCCCTGATTATATTTCATTTTCGTTATTTAAAGTTGACATAGCCACACGTGGCTAGGACTGCTGTCCTGGACAGTGCGGCAGTGAACAGTCTAGCCAAGTCACCTTAATATAAGGGCAGGTAGTAAGTTACTTATTTTAAAGATGTAGGGTACAATTCAGGATTAGGTATACAAGCGGTCATTGTACAGGTAAAGTTTGAGCCTCCCTTTGGTCCCCACTTTGCCTGGATTGAGGCAAATGTTGTTGTTTTTTGTTTGTTTGTTTGTTTTCAATGGACATATTCCAAAAAGAGGGGAGATACCAAAGCAGTGGATTTCTCATATAGGAGACCAGACAGAAGAAAACACTGTGAGCTGTTGAAGGAGGAGTGAGGCCAGCTATTTAGGAAGCCACAGAGAGAGGTGATTAAACTCTTGGAAGGCTGAGGAACCTGCTGGGGAATCCCTAGTGGCTCAAAAACATCTGTGCTTGGGCCATAGGATTGAATCTTTTACCCTAGGCTTCATTTTTTTTTCCAGGGGTGGGAGGGGAGTGGTGGCAATTTTATTAAGGTATCATTGATGGAACTGCACATACTTGGTGTACTTTGATGAGTTTTAACATCTGTACAGATTCCTGAAGTCATCCCTACAATCAAGGTAGCGTAGACACCAATCACCTGAGTTTTTTCATGCCCTTTGTAATCTCTTCCCCCACCTCTCCCTGCTTTCCCTGTGCCCAGGTAACCACTGATCTATACTTTCTCTCACTATAAATTAATTTGATTTTCTAGAACTTTATATAGATGGAATCGTGCCATCTATACGCTCTTTATGCCTGGCTTCTTTCACTCTACACAATGATTTTCAGATTCATCCAGGTTGTTGCTGAATAGTGTCCCATCATACAGCTGTTTGTCTACCTGTACTCTGTCACAGGTCTTGGAACAGGCACTGCTCAGGGCAGGCTTGTTTTTGCAGGCAGTGGCACAGAGTAACAAGCAGAGGACTGCTGGAAGAGATGCAATAAAACCTAAGAGGCTAGAGGCAGTTTATAACCCAGTGTCAGAACTAGCATGTCCTGTAAAGCACCCTGATCACTGGTGGAAATTCTCATCCCAGGAAGTGAAGTGTTTGCCCATGAAGTCATTAATCAATTACATTCTTCTAAAAACCCACTGTAGGCAAGAGATTTGGGGAATGTCACGTTAAGTGTAAAAGGACCCTTTCCTCAAGGATGTACCTTCATTTGTTGGGGGTTCTGAGACAAGGGATTAGCAGATACTTTTTTTCGGCAATGGCAGAGTCAAAAGCAATGCCTTTTATCTAAGTTTTCTGGGTGTCCCGTCTGCCCCACGCTTTTCCCCAGCCAGCCTTCATGTCACCCTTCCATCTCCCTAGTAAATCAATTCCCAAACAAACACAAAATCCCAGTGGCTGCTTTCTCATGTTTGCCTCTGTGTGCTGTTTCAAGTTTAGAATGTTAATCTCTTGAGAGGAAGGACTCTTTTGTCTCCTGAGAAGAGTAAACTGAGACATCCTTAGCATGGCTCCTGTTCAATGGAACAACAGGGAGCCGAAAACTGGAGTAGGTTTGGAAGTTTAAGCCAGTGTAGCCAGGCGTGGTAGTTCAAGCCTGTAATTCCAGCACTTTTAGAGGCACAGGTGAGAGGATTGACTGAGCCCAGGGGTTCAAGACCAGCCTGGCCAGCTTGGCGAGACCTCGTCTCTACAATTAATCAAAACATCAGCCGGACGTGGTGGCACATGCCTGTAGTTCCAGCTACTTGTAAGGCTGAGGCGGAAGGCTCACCTGAGCCCAGCAGGTTGAGGCTGTGGTGGCCGTGAGTATGCCACTGCACTCAAGCCTGGGTGACAGAATAAGACTCCAACTCAAGAAGAAGCCAGTATAAGCTGTTAAGATGCTTCAGAGAATAATTTTTCCCAGGGAGATTTTCTTTTCCACAGGATGGGACTTTAGTTTTGTCTTCACTTTTCTTACTTCCCTGGCACCAGCCATGTATTTTCTTTTTCTTTTTTTTTCTGTCTGCCTTACCAATTCTTAAAAAGCAGTGTGCATTGAACCGGTTGAAATTTGTTTTAGGTGCTGCTGATGCAGGCAACCCTTTTCCATAAACGTGAAGAGCCCTTTCAACCTGACTTTTGTGTTGCTGCTGAGCTTGTGGCCAGATCCAGCCCCGCATATAATGCTTGAATACAGGAATGATCTTCCCTTGACCCGTACGCCATCTGGTGAACTTGGGAGACAGCTTTTGTAACTCCAGGGCCACAGCCCCCCCTGCACGTCCTCTCTTTGCATGTTAGATGTAGGTGGCTGTGCAGTTGTGGCGATGGAAAGACAACGCTGACTGCTCCCTGCCAGCCCTCCAGAAACACCTGATTGTGACAGTCAACATTCAGGATTTAGCTGTGGAGAAGGGCATCTCCTCTGGATCCAGAAGACTGCACCAGCCCCCAGCTGTTTGTGTCTGCCTGCTTAAGAGAAAATAACAAAAAAGAGCATTTTTCTCTCGGAAATTCCTCCACCCCCTCTCTCCTGAGGAAGGAAACAAATGAGTATATAATACAAAAGAGCAAGACCTTTGATTCCCTGCAGCACTCATTTCTAACCAGCCAACCAGAGGTGACTCTGGCCCAAAGGACACATGAGAGGGAGGGTGCAAATTTAATTTAATTCACTCTGCCAGTAAAGCAGAGTGAATTAAATTAATTTTGGTAAAATCACCAAAAGTCTAGTGATTACGTTACAAAAGAGTGCTTACCTAGTCATCGCTCTTGCATTCTGGGAATTGGGAACACAGACTCCCATTATTGTCATTTTGATATTCTGTTTGACATGAAAAGTTGGTTCACTGCCTAACTTTGCTTGTTTACATATAAAATGGGAAGGACGATCTCATTCCATGGGAATACTAAGAAAAACTGACATGGATTACTAGATTTTGGAAGAGCTTCTGCTCTTAGGTTATATTAATATGTATCTTGAAATTCAGCAAAAAGCAAATTCTGAAAACAAAAGTTGAATTTAATTTTAAAACAGAGCACTTTGTTAGTGGGAAGGAGGGGGAATTATATCTTTAAAAAGGGAATCCTGTGGTGTATTGGTATTTAGAAGTGAGAATTAGTTCATATCTAGACTAAGGGTCAGGCACCAGCGTGTTTTCTTTCATCTTATAATTTCAAGTCTTTGCTCTTTGGGTGCTCAAAAGATGAGCCTTATACATCTGTATGCTACCATATGCTACATGACATTTTGATTTGGTTAGACAGATGATAATTTCAAATAAATTCTATCCTATAGTACATATAGTTTGCATGTGTACAAAAAAAAAGTTTTCACTTTGCTGTAGCCAGATCTTTGGGACTAAGATACTATTGTGCTGGGTTTTTTTTTTTGTTTTTTGGGGTTTTTTTGATGAAGTTCTTACTCTGTTGCTCAGGCTGGGGTGCAGTTGCCCAATAACGGCTCACTGCAGCCTCAACCTCCTGGGCTCAGGTGATCCTTTCTCCTAAGCCTCCCAAGTTGCTGGGACTACAGCCATGCGCCACCACACCCTTTTTTTTTTTTTTGTAGAGACAGAGTCTTTATTGCTCAGGCTGGTCTCAAACTTATGGGTTCAAGTGATCTTTCCGCCTCAGCCTCCTAAAGTGCCACCTACCCTACCGTATTCTCCACCACTGAAAATTCTTGGGTCTCTTAAACTGAGGTAAATGATCTATAAATAAACATATTTTCTACTTCTTTAAAAACATCTTCTGAATTTTGGGGACTAAAACCAACCCAGTTAATGAAGCTCACTGCTGAGCGCCCCCAGCTCCCCCCCCCCCCCCCCCGCAAAACACACACAGCTGCCCTGCCTGGTGCTTGATTAGAACTTGAATTCACCATGCCCTTTCCTCTCTCTGGGTGACAGAGTGAGACTCCGATTCAAAAGAAAAGAAAAGAAAATTGCATTGAGTATTCAAGTTAGGTGAAATGGTTGACTTGCATTTTTGTTAACTTTAATTTAATTTCCATAATAGCATTGGAATAATTTTTTCAAGAGGAGAAGAGCATTTTCTTTATGCCATAAAAAATCATCTTGTTTTGTAGCATTTTCATACACTCAGATCCCCTGCGGGTTGTTCCTGATTCAGCTCTGACCGGTCAGATGCAGGCTTCTTCTGAGAGACAGGAGCTCCCTGACAGCATGGACTGCTGTTGTCTTCCCTTCCACGGCCCCTTCTGTGGAGGCAAGCAGGGAGGATGAGAGATGGCTCAAACCAGGGCATTTTTGTCTACTGGCAGTAGTGTGTGGATTTCGTGGGGCTCTTTGTTCATCTCCCATGTGAGTGCCCACTCCCTATCACCTTGGTGAGCTAGATGACCAGAAAGCCTAGAGGACAGGGCAGTTTTGGATCCCAAGCCCAGATTCCGTGTGGTCTGGGACACCTTGCGTTCTTACCCACCACGAGGTCCTTTCCCAGCCACTTAGGTGTGCACATATACCTTTGGCCTTGAGGACACCCACATACACAACTGACTTAGATGTCTTTTCCTTTGTTAATAGCTCATTTCCTAATGCTGAAAGACTGTAAACTATAATGTCCTAGGAACCTATAGGCATATATGGCCTGACAGCACTTTTTGACATTTACTCACATTGGATTTTAATTGTCACCTACCAGGATAGGCTATAGGAAAGTCTTGACCTTCTGGGGAATCTGAGGGTGGATTTTCTGACTTTGTCTTAAGTTTGGAAAACTTGACCAACTCCCAGATATCAAATGCAGGTGTTAAGATGAATATAGATGGAAAAAAGTTCTAGTGAAATAACACTATCACCGAAGAACCCTTTTCTTTGCATGAACTAGTGCCTCATTTCAGTGGTAGGACAGTGAACAGTTAAAAGAAAGGAAGAATGGTTCAGCTTCCGGCCCCAGAAGTCCCATCACTTCACTCCTCACTCTTTACTTATTCCAGATGAGCTTTCTCTCATCCTAGGTCCGACCTCAAGTATCTTCTTGAAAACAAGGACACGCCAGGCTCCGTGGCTCAGCCTGTAATCCCGTGCCTTTGGGAGGCTGAGGTGAGTGGATTGCCTGAGCCCGCGGGTTCGAGACCCGCCTGGGTAGGCGAGACCTCGTCTCTACAATAAATTTTTTTAAATTAGCTGGGCGTGGTAGTGCGCGCCTGTAATTCTGGCTACTCGGAAGGCTGAGGCGGAAGGATCACCAGAGCCCAGCAGGTCAAGGCTGCGGTGGCCGGGAGCGGCCACTGCACTCCAGTCTGGGCGACAGAGTGAGACTCCAACTCTAAAAAAAAGAAAAAGAAAACAAGGACAGGATTTGGGATGGGGCGTGGTGGCTCATGCACTTTGGGAGGCCAAGGCAGGAGGATCACTTGAGGCCAGGAGTTCCAGACCAGCCTGGGCAACAGAGCAAGACCTTACCTCTACAAAAAATAAAAAATCAGCAGGGCATGAAATGCAGAGATGGCGAGAGTTCTAGGAAAAGGTGCTGTCCCATGTGTTAAAGGGAGTATACATTGAGACACTTTCTGAAGAGTGACTTAGTGTGTGACCAGAGCCTCAGAGAGCAGACAGCCAGTGGGCAGGTACACAAAGGTGTGTGTGCACAGAGCTTTGTGATGACAGTGAGCATTTCAAAACAACCTGAAAGTCCAACAGGAGGTAACAGATCAAGTAAACTGCTCTACGCACATACTCAGAACAGAACATGCACTGTCAAAAATGGAACTGCTAGAATACATTGATTGGTGTAGAAAGGTATTCCAGTATAAGTGAGTGAATAAATCAGGTTACAAAATGCTGTGAGCAAAATGATCACACGTCTGCCCGCTCCCCACACATACACACACACATGCACATGTTGAAGAGTGTCACACAATTTTAATTGTTTCTCTAGACGGTAAGATTATAATTTTGATTTTTTCCATTCTTTTTTTATTTTTTACTTTAAAGGTGTGGGGCACAACTCAGGATTAGGTATACAAGTGGTCATTGTACAGGCAAAGCTTAGTCCTCCCTTTGGTCCCCACTTTGCCTGGTTTGAGATCAAGTACCATTATTGATGTTGTGCCCCCCACCCCCACCAGCATCCTGCTACTGCCAGTTCCTTTCTCATAGTATTATGGTAAATGTTCAGGATCTGCCTATGAGTGAGAACACGTGGTACTCTGTTCTTTGTTTCTGTAATAGACCATGGAGTGCGATAGACTCTAAATCCATCCAAGTTGCTGCAAAGTCCATATATTGGTCCTTCTTTATGAACACATAATATTCCATTGTGTATATGTACCACATTTTCTTATCCAGTCCAGTTTTGTTGGGCAGCATGGTTGATTCCTTGTTTTTGCTATTGTGAATAGGGCTGCAATAAGCATGCGTGTGCAAGTATCTTTTTTGTAGAATGATTTGAGTTCCTCTGGGTATATTCCCAGTAGGGGGATTGCTGAGTCATATGGAAGGTCAGTGTCTAGTTATTTTAGAAATCACCACACTGTTTTCCAAAGAGGTTGCACTAGTTTGCATTCCCACCAGCTGTGTAGAAGTGTTCCTTTTTCTCCACATCCTCACCAGCATCTGTTGTTGTTTGAGTTGGAGTCTCACTCTGTCACTCAGGCTGGAGTGCAGTGGCACACTCATGGCCACTGCAGCATCGACCTGCTGAGCTCAGGTGATCCTTCCACCTCAGCCTTCCAAGTAGCTGTAACTACAGGCATGCACTACCACACCCAGCTAATTTTTTGATTTATTGTAGAGATGGGGTCTTGCCAAGTTGCCCAGGCTGGTCTCAAATCCATGGGCTCAGGCAATCCTCTCACCTCGGCCTCCCAAAGTGCTGAGATTATAGGCGTGAGCCACTGCACCGGCCTGTTTGTTTTATTAATGATGGCTATTCTTACTGGGGTTAAGTGGTATCTCAATGTGGTTTTGATTTGCATTTCTCTGACGATTAGTGAGGCTGAGCACTTTTTCATGTGTCCGTTGGCTGCCTGTATATCTTCTTTTGAGAAGTGTATATTCATGTTTTGCCCACTTTTTAATGGGACTATTTATTTGTTTTCCTTCTGGCACATTTGAGTTCCTTGTAGACCCTAGATATTAGGCCTTTGTCAGATATACAGTTGGCAAGTATTTTTTACCATTCTGTGGACTGTCTCCCTGCTCTCTTGATGGTCTCTTTTGCTTTGCAGAAGCTTTTCAGCTTGATGAGGTCCCACTTGTCTATCTTACCTCCTATGCATGGGCACTTGGGGTTTTGATCAAGAATTGATTGCCAATTTTAATTTCCATAAGAGTGTCTCCTGCATTTTCTAAGGTTCTTATAGTTTGAGGTTTTACGTTTAGGTCTTTGATTCATTTAGAGTTGATTTTGGTATATGGTGATAGGTAGGGGTCCTGTTTCAATCTTCAGCGTGTGGACAGGCAGTTTTCCCAGCACCATTTACTGAATAGGTTCTCCTCTCCCCAATGGTTGTTGGTGGAGGCTTTGTTGAAGATGAGTTTGTTGAGAAATTGAGGTTTTGCTTCCAGAATCTCTGTCCTGTTCCATTGGTCTATATGTTTGTTCTTGTACTAATACCAGACTGTTTCAATTATTGTAGCCTTATAATAAAGTTTAAAGTCTGGAATTGTGTTACCTCCTGCTTTGTTTCTTTTATTAAGGATTGTTTTGGCTATTTGTGGTTGTTTATGTTTCCATATGAATTTCTGTATTGTCCTTTCCAGGTCCAAGAAGAATGATGTTGGTAATTTCATGGGTATTGCATTGAATCTGCAGATTGCCTTGGGTAGGATGGACATCTTAACAATGTTGATTCTTCCTATCCATGAGCATGGAATATTTTTCCATTTGTTTGTGTCTTCTTGGATTTCTTTGAGCAGTATTTTGTAGTTTTCATTGTAAAGGTCTTTCACTTCTCTGGTTAGGGAGATGCCGAAGTATTTCATTTTTTTGTGGGTAGCTATTGTGAGTGGGATTGTGCTTTTTATTTGGTTCTCTGCCTGTTTATTGTTGGTATATAAGACTACAACTGTCTTTTGCACATTTATTTTGTACTCTGAGACTTTGCCAAAGTTCTTCATCAATGAAAGCAGGTTTTTGACAGATTGTCTTGGGTTTTCAAGGAATAGGATCATATCATCAGCAAAGAGGGATAACTTAACTTCCTCTTTTCCTATTTGGATACCCCTGATTTCCTTTTCTTGTCTAATTGCTCTAGCTAGGACTTCCAACACAATGTTGAACAAGACGGATGAGAATGGACAGTCTTGTTCTGGTTTTCAGGGGAAATGTCTCCAGTTTCTGTCCATTTAGCAATATGCTGGCTTTGGGTTTATCGTAGATGGTGCTTACTATTTTGAGGTATGTTCCTTCTATGCCTAGGTGTTTGAGGGTTTTATCAAGAAGGAATGCTTTATTTTATCAAAAGCTTTTGCTGCATCTAAAGATATAATCATGTGGTCCTTGTTTTTATATCTGTTGATGTATTTAATCACATTTTTGGTCTTGTGGATGTTGAACCAACCCTGCATCCTGGGGATGAAGCCTACTTGGTCATAGTGGATGATTTTTGAGATGTGTTGTTGGATCTGGTTTGCTAGAATCTTATTGAGAATTTTTGCATATATGTTAATTAGGGATATTGGCCTGTACTTCTCTTTTTTGTTAGATCTTTACCCAGTTTGGGTATCGGTGTGATGTTTGCTCCGTAAAATGATTTGGGACGAATTCTGTCCTTCTTAGTTGCCTAGAATACTTTCAATAGGATTGGTATCAGCTCCTCCTTGTACATTTTATAGAATTCTGCTGGAAAGCTGAATAGTCCAGGGCTTTTTTTTGTAGGTAGTTTTCTTATGACAGAGTCAATTTCCTGGGTTATTATCAGTCTATTTAGTGTCTCAATGTCTTCTTGTTTCAACCTTGGGAGGTTGTGTGATATCAGAACCTCCATTTAGTTTAGGTTATCAAGCTTGTTTCCATACAGGTGTGCATAGTAATCTCTGATAGTCTTTTGTATTTCTTTGGGGTCAGTTGTGATTTTATCTTTTGCATTTCTGATTATGTTTATTTAGACTTTGTCTTTTTCTTGGTCATTCTGGTCCTCTGATTTTTCTACAAAAACCATCTGATTTTTCCACAAAAGCATGTTTGTGTAATTCTTTTCTTTTTTTTAAGTAACAGGAATTAAAATTGCCCAATTAAAAATATTTCCTTATCAGTCAGTTAATAGCATTTATTTGTTCTTCATATGCAGGTTGTAGCCACAATTATTCAAAACCACATATTTTTGGTTTTGTACAGCTGCACAAAAAATTGTGCATTTTCCTGGCCCATGGATGTTTGTTTTTCCTCATTTTAGTTAAGATGCATGTGATGTTCTCAGAACAGACTTCTTCCAGCAACCTCCTCTTCCCTCTTCCCCTCCCCACTACCAGCCTCTCCTCTGGGGCTTTCTGCCCTTTCAACCACTGCACGGAGTGAGTCATCCTTTGGGCAGGAGCCCCGGTGGTTTTCAGCACAAATACCTTTTTGGAAACTGCTGTAGGAAGAAGCATCTAGGGGCCTGGTGTCCAGGTGGGGAAATGGGTAGTTATTCTAGGTAGCACAGCTGTGGCCACCACTAATTCGTCTACTCTTCGAGATACTCCACACCTGAAGTCAACCGTCAGTTTTATATTCCCATCTTCTGAGAAACTCTTTGTCTTAAGAACCCAGCTGATATTTGTGCTTCCTGCAAATGAAATTTCTTGATAATATTCCCCAGTTTTGACTGGGCACAGTGGCTCATGCCTGTAATACTAGCACTTTGGGAAGCCAAGGTGTAGAGATTGTTCGAGGCCAGGAGTCAAGACCAGCCTGGCCAATATAGCAAGACCCAAACTCTACAAAAATTTTTTAAAGAAGTAGCCTGGCTCCGTGGCACACTCCTATAGTTTTAGCTACTCAAGAGCCTGAAGCGGGAGGATCACTTGAGCCCAGGAATTGGGGGCTGCATTGAGCCATGATCACACCAGTGCACTCTAACCTGGGCGACAGAACAAAACCCTGACTCAAAAAGAAAAAAATACATATACGTCCCCCAGTTTGACACTCAATAAAATCGAGGTTTCAACAGCTCCCCTTCTGGGCTGCTGTAGGAATTACACCTGGTGGTCTGGGTTTCTGCCTGATGCTGACCCCTCCCTGCAGCCTGACCACACCCCAGCTTCACTGATATTTCTGCTCCTCAGATCTTTCAAGAGCTTCCTTTACTTTGCAAAGTGCTTTCTTTTCACTTGATTTGATAATAATTTTGCTCCGAAACTTAGCATGTAAAGTTAAGATTCCAAACCTAAACTAATCCCCCCTTTTTTTTGAAGGCCTAGGAGCAAGTATTTGTGTTGCTGGTTATTTTAGTAATGATGGCATCCTGAGCTGGACCATGATTTGAGATACAGAAAAGCAGGCTTTACCTTGCTCTGAGATTTAGTACTGAGAGGAGGAATACTACCCTGTTGCAAACAGCTACCTAATTTGTGGGGCCCAGTGCAAAACTGGAATGTGGGGCCCCTTATTCAAAAATTATTAAAAATTTGTAAGCTGGGCATGGTGGTTCACACACTTTGGAAGGCTGAGGCAAAAGGATCTCTAGAGGCCAGAAGTTTGAGGCTGCAGTGAGCTATGATTGCACCACTGCACTCCACTATAGGCCACAGAACAAGACCCCCAACTCTTAAAAAATTTATAACAGCAAAGTATTAAACGGAGCCTGGGCCTTCTGAGTGCAGGATCCTGTATGACTGCCTGGGTCACTCATGTGCGTGAAGGGATCCTTAATTGGAATGATAGGCTTCTTTCACACCAAATTCTTGCTGGACAGGAGAAAGCTGGCATCACCAGGGGTTGCAAATGCCATTAGCTGAAGAGGAATGTGCAGTTATTCAGTCTTAGAGGACTCTTCTTGGCCTGTTCTCATGGCTCATCTGTGTCAAGGTTTGCCTAAGGAGTGGCAGGGACTTGGAGTCTGGAGTGGGGAGAACCCCATTCTGGTCCTGCCACTGGCCAGCTCCTGGCTTTAAGGACGTCTTTGATCTCTGGGTCCTTGAAGCCTGTGACCCTTCAGGTGGAGGGCACTGTTAGGCACTCACGATACCCACTCTTCTTCTCTCTTTCGTACATAGAAATTCATTGAATTTGAAGATGCCTTGGAACAAGAGAAGAAAGAGCTTCAGATCCAGGTGGAGCACTATGAGTTTCAGACACGCCAGCTGGAACTGAAGGCCAAGAACTATGCAGATCAGAGTAAGTAGCTGGCAGAGAGCTAAAGTCACATTGCATGTGCTGAGACAGGTCTGGCTGGGAAGGACATTGAAATCCTTCGTTACAAAGAGATTAGAGGAAACCAGATGGCTGCCTTACTTCATTCTCACCGTGATTCTCTCAGCCACTTAGTCTGTCTCTTTACACTTCTGGGCACTTCTTTAATGGCCTCAGTTACTCTGTGGAAATAAGTAAGGCCCCTATGTCACACAGTACTTCTGCTTCATACTGTGTTCTAATCCCCAAATCACAAACCCATGGGCCTCTGAGTCTTCCTGTGGGCCTCTGGGTCCTTCTGTGGGCCTGTGGGTCCTTCTATGGGCCTTTGGGTCCTCCTGTGGTCCTCTGGGTCCTCCTGTGGTCCTTTGGGTCTTCTTGTGGGCCTTTGGGTCCTCCTGTGGGCCTCTGGGTCCTTCTCTGGGCCTCTGGAGTCCTCACCTCTTCACCCTGCTGAGGAGTGACAACTCTTTCTTGAGGTAAAGGGTGGGCGCACTGGTGGAACCCCCACTGGAGGGGCAGTTCCTGGGTGGGGTTCATGGCTGATCAAGGGTGTCTGTCTCCTTAAAGGTAAGGTACAAAAATGGGTTTATTTATTTTACTTCTTTTTATTTGTATGTTTGAGTAGGAGTCTGATTCTGTCACACAGAGTGGAGTGCAATGGCTTGCTCACAGCCACCATAGCCTCAATCTGCTGGGCTCAGGCGATCCTTCCAACTCAGACTTCCAAGTAACTGGAACTACAGTCACGCATCTCTGTGCCCAGCTAATTTTTATTTGTTTCTTTATTGTGGAGACGAGGTCTTGTCAAATTGCCCAGCCTGGTCTCGACTCCTGGGCTCAGGCAATCCTCTTGCCTTTGCTTTCCAAACTGCTGGGATTACAGGCATGAGCCACCATGGCGGGCTTATTATTGTTATTATTATAACACTTGGTTTACTTTTCAGAAGTCTTTGCTTAAACTATACTGTCAATGTTACAATTACATGTGTCATTTTAGTTTTCCCTAATTAGACAATTTGATGATTGAAGCCTGTTTTGCTGCTTTACCTAGTTACCATGGATAGCAGGTGCTGTCATTTCTCTGAAAAGTTAAGATCAAATTGGAGGTGAAACTATTTTGATATATTAGGCTCATCCTTCTCTCAAACCAAGACCCAAAGGCCAATTTGCTGGGGCTAGTGATATGTTGACAAGTGTGAGCATCTAGGGCCAGTGGCTTCCATACACATATAAATGCTGGCCACAGAGCCAGTGGCTTCCGTACACATATAAATAGGAGAGTGTTTGCAAAGTAGAAGCAAGCTTCCAGGCCATTCGGCATGCATAGATAAACCCTTTCTTTTTTTTTTTTTGAGCTGGAGTCTTACTCTGTCACCCAGACTGGAGTGCAGTGGCCGCTCCCGGCCACCGCAGCCTCGACCTGCTGGGCTCCGGCCATCCTTCCGCCTCAGCCTTCCGAGTAGCCAGAATTACAGGCACACACTACCATGCCCAGCTGATTTTTTGATTTATTGTAGAGATGAGGTCTTGCCAAGTTGCCCAGGCAGGTCTCGAACCCACGGGCTCAGGCAGTCCACTCACCTCAGCCTCCCAAGGCGCGGGATTACAGGCTGAGTCACCGAGCCTGGCTAAATCCTTTCTTTAGTTATACAGAATCTTTAATATTCCCTTTCCTTAAAATGTGTTTTATGTGTGAAACCTTCTCAGCTCTTTTCTTGGAAGGAAAAAATAAACTCAAATTACAAGCTGAGGTTATTCATTTGGCTGGCACCAAGAGTGAGGGCCACATGAGCAGAGAGACCAGGTGTTGGCTGTACACTGCCCCAGCAGTGGTCACAGAGAGGTCTTGAGGCTCGGATGCCACAGTCCTCTCAGGGACACATGCACGGGCAAGCAACCTCTCCTAGGATAGAGAAGAGGCTGGATCAGAACACTCCTGGGCGGTCTGCTCCCACCTCTAGCAGCTACTTACATGTGTGTTGTGTGGTATCTATAAGTTGCGTATGTTCGTTGCAGTGTCTGTTAGGTCATGAGTGTTGTGTGCAGTATCCCTAAGTCACATGTGTTGTGTGCTATGTTCATAAGTCGTGTGCTGCATATAATATCTGTAAGTCATATGTGTTATATATAGTGTCCGTAAGTCATGTGTGTTGTGTGCAGTGCCTGTAAATACTCCAGGCTACTCTAGGGAAGATCAACTGACTGCTTTGTGCTGACACCTGAGCTGCTAATCAGAGTGGGATCCCCACACTGGCATCCACATCACTGGTCGTGTTGTTGGAATGCAGACACTCAGGCTACTCAGCGGTAGCCTCTTGGTACAATGCCAGGCAGGCCACGCCCTAGGTCACAGAGCAGGAGAGCACAGGTCAAAATGAGCTGATGAGCCATATAGTTTATAAAGACATTTTAGAGCAGACACCAGCAAACCAGGGAAAGCTGGGAGGGCCACGCCCTGAGGACAGAGCCAAGCTGGTGATAGAACCAAGCTGCCCCATGTGGTGAAGAGCTAAAGTTTGAACACACAGCCACAGGGGAAGGCATCAAGGCTGGTGGCACATATGCTCTGCTGCCAGGATACAGGGCAGGGTCACCTGGCTGCAGCTGCCAGTTAGCCTGTTGTGCATCTCTTGGGCAGAGCACATGCAGGCCAGAGATGACCATCCCAGTGTCATCAGGGGCCTCCCAGTTAGGAGAGACATGGCTGTTAGCCCAGGAGGAGCCATGGTCATGACTTGGTCTCCCCAGCCCTTGGCATGTCTAAGGGACTCTGCTGTCTGTTCCTCCTTGAGCTTCTGGTAGCCTGTCGCCCTTTAACACATCTCACTTTGAATTCCCAAAAAGTTCTCTCTCACTTCTTGCCTGCACTTGGCACATCTCATGAGTCCTGCCCACATCTCAGAGGCCCTAAGCTTCTTTAGTGCAGATAGCTTTTGTGAGCGTCCCCATCGTGTTCTCCTTCATAGCAGAGTTGAACATTCTCAGGTGGTATAGCACACACAGTACTGACCCCATACCAACCAGGTCAGAGTTCGCTTTCTCATGTACTTGGGATCTTCTCCTGGTGATAGAGGTCCCTTGCACTTGAGGGGCTGCTGGCTACACCGCATCAGAGCTCTGATGCTGTGCTTGAACCCTCTGCCCTCTGTGCCTACAGCCCAGAGAAGTACAAAGCATAGAGAAGCATGTTGTGCAGTTGACAACCAGTGGTTATGTTTTCTAGTTTCCCGGCTGGAGGAGCGAGAGTCGGAGATGAAGAAGGAGTACAATGCCCTGCACCAACGGCACACAGAGGTGGGTGCCTTGGCAGCCACTAGTCTATAGCCCGTAGGACAGGCATGCACGGGGCACAAGATTAGGGCCTGTGGCTGCCTTTCCTGGTGGCTCCTTGTTCTGGCGTTTTAGTGTCAACCCTGTGCTGGATACGGTCCCTCCATGGATCCTTGTCTTTATTTCTGTCAGCATGCAGCATGCCAGGAATCCTTCACAGGGGAGGGGGAGGGAGCACTTCTGCCAGCCACGCTGATGTGAGGTTTCCTCCCGCAGATGATACAGACCTACGTGGAGCACATCGAGAGATCCAAGATGCAGCAGGTCGGGGGAAACAGCCAAACTGAGAGCAGCCTGCCTGGGCGGAGGTACGGTGGGTGGTGGTGCCCACAGAGTCCAGCCACAGCCCATCCTGGCCGGTGCTCTGGCGGTCAGGAGAGCAAGGGGACACTAGTGGTCTGGAGAGCGCGGGGGTGCTGGCAGCCAGGAGAGCGAGGGGCTGCTGGAAGTCGGGGAGATGAGGGTGCTCTGGAAACTTTCCGTCACTAACCCAGGCGGGAGCTGGCTGAAGTGCAGCTGAGCAGGAATGTGTGGTGGCCGCCTGGGGTTCTGAGGGACATGTGCTGAAGCCCCCCCGTGCTCCTTGTACTTGGTCCTCACTTCAGTCGTGGAGGCTGAGGGGAGGTTGCCCAGTTGACCCTCATCGTTCGCAGACTCTGTGTTTGCAGAATTGCCTATTCACTGAAATATATTTGTGACCTCAAAATCAATATTAAGCTGGGCTGGTGATGCTTACCTGTAGTCCCCGCTACTGGGGAGGCTGAGGTGGGAAGATTGCTTGAGCCCAGGAGTTTGAGTCCAGCCTGGACAGCATAGCAAGACCCCCATCTCTAGAAAAAGTAAAGTGAGAAAATAAATACAGCATGTTCACCATTGTCTGCAGACAACACACAGCAGGAAAAAATTTGAGTCCACGTGCAGGGTTCCACTGAGGTGGACAAGGCAATACTCTGCCCTCTTGTTCAGCTCATGCTGACATGCCCAGGGGGAGATGGCAGGACTGAACAGTGTCACACACAGAGCCGACTCTGAGGCTGGTTAGTGAAGTGACCTGGGCTAGTCACTGTGTGCTTCTGAATCCCTTTTCTTTTTTGTAAAATAAAATAGACTCAACTGGTATGAAGATTTAAGGATTTAAATCCTTTAAAACAACTTTTTAGGATTTAAGATCATAATCTTATATGTTTACATAGGATTTCCCCTTGGGACAATGGCTTAGTGTTTGCAGTGACTTTCTAGAACCTACTACCTCAAATAACCCGATGTGTCCACGTGGATGGGGAGAAGGAGGCCAGGACATCTTGAGCCCCACGCGGAGCCTCATGCCACTACAGGGCAAGAGGATACTAGCCAATGTCAAGGCCCTTTGGGCCCAGGTTCTGGACCTGGTGCTAGTTTTGCTCAGGGTATAAGGAGAAGCCTGCCAAGGTTGGGCTTCTCCTTTTTCCAGGCCCTTTGAGTCAGGATAAAACTGGACCACAGACCCAGGAAGTAGACTGTCAGAGACCTCACCTAGGGCGTTGCCCACTCAAGGGATCAGCCTATGGGAGACCAGAGATGGTGAACTGGGCCAGGGAGGTTGGCACCGACGTTCTAAGTCTCCAGCAGGTGGGATGAGGGACCTGAAGTCAGAATCTCCTGTCCTCCAGAGCTGGGTGACAGCTCGAGGTGGGGTTCCTCGTTCCTGCAACCAGGCCTCCTGCCACCAGGGCAGTGACCTGGGAAGTCTCCAGCCATGCCCCATCAAGACATTGTTGCTTCAAAAGTCTTCCTTTGCCTGCCTGTTCTGGGGACTGCACCTACAAACAAGAACATTCAGGACATTCAGTTCTGGGCTTCAGGGGTCACATTCTGCATGACTGTGGACAAAGTGGCTAGGTTATGTGATTTTGAGTCTTCTAACATGAGAACAGATGCAGCATGTGCACAAGGGCCCAGCAGACCGGGGAAGGTGACAAGGAGCCAGCAGCGTGTTTGAGACAGGCCTGCTGTGCTCAGATGGAAGCAGGATCTGCAGCCATTGCAGTGAGTGGGGGTCCCGGGAAAGGGCAGCACAAGCTGGCAATCAGTTGACCTCTGAAGCAAGGGGTCAAGGATTACACCAGGTAATAGAGATGGAAGAGCTTGGCAGATTCTAGAACCTCGCAGATATTGTCCTCATATCTGGGAAATAATCATTTCCAGGCTACCACTTAACGTCATAGATGTTTTCTCCTTAGTTCACTGTGAAGTCCTGACTTCTGTCTCTCAGAAGTTGGCAAGAGGATTCCTAGGTACTGGAATTAAAATCTGACCTGGAACCAAGGGTCTTCATGCTGTCCTTGTGAGGAGCTGAACAGAGCCATCAAGCTGGGGGCAGAGGCAGGTAGCTTGGCCAGCCCCAACAGCTGCAGTGTTTCCGAACCTTCAGCTGCCTCCTTGCCAGCGCACCTTCAGGAGAGGAGCACCTCAGCGGCAGTGCAGGAGCAAGCCCAGCTCATCCCGGGAGCCTTGGGGTGTGGCCTCCGAACTCAGCACTGCAGGCAGTGAGCCCAGGTCCTGAGTCGCAGCAGTCATCCCCAGGCTCAGGGACATCCCTTAAATAGACATGCTGAGACCTCAGGGCATACAGGCTTAGACGCAAGCAGAGACTGTCCAAGCTTCAGAGCTGGCCTCAGAGGGCCATCATGGTGAGCCAGGTCAGGCCTTCTCATCCCTACATGTAGAAGGAAGAGTGCCAGGACTGAGGGAAGGCGTGCTTTGTTATAGACGTCTCCATCACCATGTGAGGCAGGCCCTGATCTGGGAGCCTGCTGCCCAGGTGTCACTTATGGAGTCCATAGTCCTGAGAGAATGTGGCCTGGGCACAGAGCCAGATCCTCGGTTTTTCCCTGGTGCTTAGAGTTAAGCTCCTGCCCTTGGCAGTCCAGCCTGTGAGAAGCCAGCTTCCCCTCCACAGAGAAGCCCCACGGCCCTGCAGTCGGTGCCACCCTTCTCGCAGGCAGGACTCCTGGATACACATGGGTCTTGTTCATGGGGTCCCCTCCTCAGCTCTGCAGAGGGTCCTGAAGACCATGTCAGGCTCTTCCTCAGGGAACCAGAACACACCTGTCAGAAGCAGGCCCTCGGCCCATTTTGTAAGGGATGGATCTGGGGGTCTCTTCTGTCAGTCCCACCATGACCCGGTCCTGTTGCCCAGCCTCAGCCACTCGCACCCCCTGGGCACACAGGGTCTTCGGCACCAGCAAGGGCGCAACCCCAGCCATGGTGGCTGCGTGGCAAGGGCTTTCCTCACATCCACCCGAGGTCCCCAGAGCCCCCCTGCTTGTGAAAGAGACCTTCCAGCCTGTCTCGGAGAGGAGGGCTCTCTCGTTCAGGTTTATGACAAAGTTTTGGTTGCCATGAGCTGATCCTGCCCGAAAGGGACCCATAAGACTAGGTATGAGTGGTCGCATTGCTATAGTCCCTGGACCCCTGTGAGCTCTGTCAACAGACGCCCCCCTCGCCAGATCCTCCACACTAAGAGAAGATGCCTGCCTGGCCAGAAGAAAGTACGGGGGCTGGCGGTCACCGTCTTCCTGTGCATGCTTTGGCCATGAGAAGCACATGCTACAGGGTCAGGGCAACAGGAACGAGAGGGGCAGGGCCATAGCTGAGCTGTCCTCGCCAGCCCATGGCATTGAGCTGCTGCAGCAGTGTCAGGTGCTTCCTCCGGGCTTATGCCTTCCCTGCACCAGCTGCCCATGGCCCAGGCCCTGCTGGGAGGGTGGTCAAGGCACACTGCACATGTGTGCCCCTACCCCAGACATGGACAGCAGCCATAGCCCCACACCTCTGAAGGGAGGAACTGGCTGAAAGAAAGAATGCACAGCCCTTCTTTCCTTGTCCCTAGTGTTTGACTGTTGGGTCGGAGGCTCTGGGACTGTCCCTCTGATCCCTGCTGATGCTAGGTCTCACAGTTGGGGTGCAGGGACCCTGCCCCACTGTCTTTGCCAGATGCTGTCTCTTCTGTGGCATGGACTCTCTCCTGCCACAACCTCCGGTCTTCTGGGAGACACATATTTGAGTCTGTCCTGTCTGCCCAGCCCAGACTCCTCAGTCCCCCCGAGGTTTCTCATTTGTCCTCAGAGCTGAGCTTAACACTCCTGAGCCCCGACGGGTGTTTTCCTTCACTCCTGGCTTGGTTGTCTGAGTCTGTGTGTCTATAGAATAAATGTGATATGAGACACTAGTCAGTGTCCCTTGACACCACTGCAGGGGCCACAGGAGCGGGAACTTGTGTGTGTCTGCATGTGGCTATGTGTGTGCTGTCACCGCATGCCACGTACACACATGTGCTGGGTGCTGAGAGGCCATCCATTTGCCGCCCTGCACTGGTGATGTGTGTTATCTGCTGAACTGCCACACAGACCCTTCCAGAGGCCTTTTGGTGTACCATATGTCTGTCCTGTGTAGACGCCTGTGTGTGACTTCTGTTCACGAAGGGGGCACACACTGGGGCCCTGAGTGTCACCCTCACTGTGTGCTGACTTTTCTATGTGAGTGCATGTGTGGCCTGCCCATCGCTCTCTAATGCCTGTCTTCTTGTCTTGCCCCTTGTGCTGTCACTGCTGTATGCTGCCATTGTCTGTCGCTGCCCTGCAGTCCTCGCCAGTCGTGGAGGAAAAGGTAAAGCCTGTGGGGATTTATCCATTGTGGTGCTGGGCGTAGAGGGCATTGAGGTTGTCCAAGGAAAAAATCATTTCAGTTACCAGCTCATGAGAGTCCTTAACCTACTTCAAGGTATTTTCTGCAGCTGATATCACAGATCAGAAGTACTTGCCTTGTAGGCTGAGCATGGTGGCTCATTCCTGTAATCCCAGCACTTTGGGAGGTCTAGGTGGGAACATCACTTGAGGCCAGGAGTTTGAGACCAGCCTGGGCAATATAGCAAAGTCCTATCTCTCAAAAAATAATAATAAGTAAAAAAAATTGTTAAAAAAGGAAGTACTTTTCAGTAGCATTCATGAGACTGACACTGAGGAGGTGAAGGATAGGCCAGAGATCCCCGATACAGCCACACAGCACAGGCTTACATTCTGCCCCTTGCTCAGCACGTGTCTGCCCTGTCCTGGTCACAGATTGGAAATCATGGTGACCACTTCCACCAGTGAGCCATGTGCATCCCAAGTGGTGCTGGCACTGACTCGTAAGGCGACAGGCAGGAGAAGGCCTTCCCTCCCCATGAGATGACCTGGAATCATAGCCATGCTTGATTACTTACTACCCTGCACCCAAAAATGGGCGGTGTACCCATGACCTCTGATGGTGTGACTCTGACCCCAGCAGGCAACATGTGACCCTTGTAAGTAGCATGGTGGTGACCCCTGCAGGTGGCATGACTCCTGAGGGCAGTGGTCTCCAAAATGGAGGGGCATTTGCATTCCCCGAGGGAGCTGCAAGAATGAAATGAGAGCACAGGATCCCTGAGCATGGGACTGCCCATCAAGTGGCAATGCCACCAAGCATTCACGGATCTCGGAGGCCAGGCCTGTGTGTGAGTCTGTGCAAGGAGCAAAGAAAAGCAAGAGGCAGTTGCTCCAAGCAGATGTCCATGGGAGGCAGTCACCGGCTGAGCACAGCACTGTGGCCCAGCATGGCACTGTGGTAGCAGGTGACCCATGAGTGTATTCCCTCTTCCTTGGTGAGGCCAAAGGCCCTACTCTGTTCCCTGCTGTCACCTGTAGCATCTGAGACAGCAAGGACTGCATTGGCATGGATCTAGGGGCCCCTTGATGCATTCCACCCAGCCATGTGCCTGATGAAGTTAGCACTGGGTCCCAAGAGAGGGGTTCCCTGTGATGGAATTGGGAGCCCAATGGAAACAGCGTGGCAGTAATGCACAAGCAGACCTGGGGGAGCCCCAGGACTGTACTTCCTGTGCCTGGCAGCTGGCTGCCTTCACAGCAGTAAAGGGCCTCACGGCTGTTGTCAAAAAACACCTCGGGTACCACGGGCAACCAAGCTGGCACAGCCCAGTGCCAGCACGCCCAGGTAGCCTCACGCTGCAGGAGGTGGCATTGTTCTGAATGGAATAGCCTAGCTGGCAAGTCCCCAGAGTTATGTGTACCCCTCAGCCAGAGAGAGACCCCTTCCCAGAATCATACTCCATAAAGCTGCCCACCCAGCCACAGGAAGTTCTACTCAGCAGTGGCCTCTATGCTCACTCCCTTGTCATCATCTGCATTCTTCAAGGGCACCAGACTGGGCTCCTTGGGGTCCCCGAAGAAACGCACCCCCCCTTCACAGTCATGGGCTAGTGTTAGTGTTTTCATACATTTATTACTCATACATTTCATACATTTATCACTCATGCTCTGCCTGGACAGCTCCAAGCAGCATGGCACCAGCATCTGACCACGTGATCTGTCCCCCCAGGCCCCAAGGAGGATGGGGAGTTGGCCTGGTCTCTGTGACATGTGTGCCTCCGTGTAAGCCTCCAACAGAGGAGGACATGGAGTGAGAACCTCAGCCTCTGCCACCCCTGTTTCTTGTGACCCACAGAAGGTCTTCTCAGGGACTGAGCCCCCAGCAAGTGGCATCAAGTGTTGCTCTTGCAACCCCAGCCTCTCAAACATCTCCACTTTCTCAGGCAAGCTTTCAAAGGCCTCATCTTCAGTGTTGGTCTCCATGGAGGCTGGGGAAGACTCACAGGGAAGGAGAAGACACCCCGTAGGCTTCAGCAGACATCAGGGACACTCTTTACCCTGGACACATCTTGTCCAAAGATGTTGGACAATGAGATAGCCTTATGAAAAAAAGTAACACTGAGGACAGGAGGGGGACAAGGAACCAAGAAGAGAAGCAGAAAGATGTGTTCCCTCTGTTGGCACCAGGAGGCAGAGGCGAGGCTGAAGGTAATAGGAGGCAGGTCTGGGCACTGCATAAGAATGACCATTCGCTTTTTTGCTGAGGTCCGTGGTGCCAGCAGGATTGGCAAGTGCCATGGACCTCATACTACCAGGAAATTCTGTAATCACCAGCGAGACCAGAAATGGCATGATAAACAATATAAGAAAGCTCCTTGGGCAGCGCCCTGAAGAGTAGAGGTGTTTCCCATACAAAGGGAATTGTGCTGGAAAAAGTAGGGGTTGAAGCCAAGCAGCCAGATTCTACCAACAGAAAGTGCCAGGATCCCACTGACTGATAACAGCAAGAAAATCACAGAATCACAGCCAGTGTGCCCAGTGATGGTGGCTTGAACTTTACTGAGGAAAACACTGAAGTTCTGGCTGCTGGATTTTGTCAGAAAGGCCATGCTATTGGGGCTATTCCTAGAGTCTGCTTTGAGGTTGTCTGAGTAGCCTATGTTTCTTTTGGCCCTAGGTAGAGTCAAGAAGGAAAGATGAAGGTCATAAACTTTGATGGTGAAAACACTGTAGTAATAAATTTTCATACATTAACTAAAAAAAAGGCCTTTGTAGTAAAAGTCACTACTCAGAGCAACCAGTCAGTGCCAGCCATGTTGTCTAAGTCCTGTCACTGGCTCTGTGGTGGGATTTCTTGGCACACATGGCAGGTGTCTATTTAAAACTAAACTGTGTAGGCCGGGCACAGTGACTCATGCCTGTAACTCAGCACTTGAGGAGGCCAAGGTGAGAGGATTTCCTGAGTCCACGGGTTCGAGACTAGCCCGGGCAACTTGGCAAGACCTCATCTCTACAATAAATCAAAAAATTAGCTGGATGTAAGGGTACACACCTATAGTCCCAGCTACTTGGAAGGCTGAGGTGGAAGGATCACCTGAGCCCAGCAGGTCAAGGTTGCGGTGGCTGTGAGCATGCCACTGCACTTCAACCTGGGCGACAGAGTGAGACTCCAATTCAAAAAAAAAAAACTGACCTAAGTAAAAGTGATAGATGACAGCATAACGGAAGGGGAACTGTACGTGGGATCATAATTGAGTAGAGACTTCCCTGGATGTGTGAAGGCAGCTGCCCAGATGGCCACATCCCCCCAAGCCAGGCTGCAGGTGATGTTCAAGCAGCTGTGTGGCAGCGTGGGTGTCTGCGGGCCCTGAGGGGGCATAGGTTCTCTTTCCATGCTGCCATCTGACTGTCGCTTCCTTTCCCTTTCTCCCTCGCATTCCAGCAGGAAGGAGCGCCCCACCTCTCTGAATGTCTTCCCCCTGGCTGACGGCATGGTACGTGCACAGATGGGGGGCAAGCTTGTGCCTGCGGGGGACCACTGGCACCTGAGTGACCTCGGCCAGCTGCAGTCCAGCTCCAGCTACCAGGTTTTGTAGCCATGCCATGGAGTGAGGGGCTCTTTCCCTGTTGCTGGCACCCTTGTCTGTTCAGGCGGAGCTCTCCAAGGGCTCATGCCACAGGGCAGGTCCTGTGCTACTGCAGATGCTCCATGTGGCTTTGCGTGCTCCCGGTGATCCAGGCTAGACCTCTCTGCTCCTCAGGTAGACTGCCCTTCAGCCAGGGATGTCCAGGGTCTGTCAGGGTGGAGCTTAGTGACCATATGCCAAAGCATACCCCAAGTTACAAACCTCACCCTCAGACCGGACTCTAGCCAGGTATATTTTTCCTGAGAGCTCACCCTACTTATAGGAATGTAAATGTCTAAGTCTGAGGTTTGCACTCAGCTGGGAGAAGGGCAGAGGCAAGAAGGTTGCTTCTCTTCTCTGGGCCTTTCTCTGCTTACCCCTGATAACACCTCCTCACTCTTGAGTTTGAGACGGCAGGACCCACCCCACCTCCCCCCAGCTCCCAGGTATGTACAGCCAGCCAGTGAGTGCACCACAGAGTTCAGGGGTCCAAAGAAAGCCAGTCACTTGTTCAGGGCCCCAGGTCACTTGCTGCCAGTTTTGGTCTGTGAGCTCAGGTTGTTTAGCTGGGGTAGACTGTCGCAAGACAGGACTCTGGCCTCTTGGCCAGGTAAGGATTGCTACCCTCTGCAGGGAGGAGACAGCCCTGGGTCTAACAGATTTCCATGAAAGCCGCTGGATAACACAGCCCCTGGGCCTCTGAGCTGGTTGGGTTGGTGGGATCTATGGCTTCTCTGGAAACTTCTTTCCTGCTGCGACTCACTGCTGACTGTCCTTCCACCTCTCAGTGTCCAGCTTGCCTGCAGGAGGCTGCAGCAGTCGCCAGCTCTGTCAGTCTCACTGCTACTACGTTTGCTCTGGGACACTCACCCTCCAGTCATCGACTGTCCTGCCAGTCTTTGTGCTCTGGGAAGAAGGCAGTAAGCCCTGTGGTTCCAGCCTTGGCCTGTGGGATCTGGCTCCCCTGGGCCCCGGCCATTTATTTCGACAGCTCACACTCACCCTGGGCCTGTAGCTGGGACTTGCATGTAAGCGTTGAGGAAATCACATGATCCTCAGCCACAGGGAGCCTCTGGTGGATCCTCTCTGGCCTCCAGCCCCTACTCCCCGTCATACCTGTGTCTGGACCGTGTTCTTCTCCTGATGTCTCTTCTTTTGCCTCCTGCATTGTCTGAAATAGTCTTTCTCTTCATAAATTGTAGTGTTTTATGTTTTAGTTCATAGGTGTGTTTTATTTGACTTTTCTTTTTTTAAAAAGTTACATTTAAGTTCTTTTTATTTTATGCTCTAGGTTTAAGGTTTTTCTAATTTCTTAATTTTTGTTGTTTTGTTTGTTTTGTGTTGTGTGCTGTATTTTCAGTGTTTTAACCACACGGTTGTGGCTACTCATGGTGAGGAATGACCGCTGAGTGTGGGTTCTTTGCACTTGGAGGTCACGCCACACGTTGATGTTAGGAGGTTGAGAGGTTTGCCTTTAGGTAAGTTGTGGCCAGGGGGATGTCCCATGGGTAAGTGGTGGCCCCATAGGATGACAGAGAACTAGGGGGGCTTGGGGGAGGTGCAGTCAGACCACAGAATCTCCCATAGTCACCAAAAGGACCATGACGAGGCTGGGACACGACTGTGGAGGAAGGTGATCTGGAAGTGTTGGTCTGATTCACACTCTCACCCTGCTCCTGGTCTGTGTGGAGGTCCCTGTTCTCTGCTGGGTGGCAGCAGAGGGCTGCACATCCGGTGGGACACCGGGTGCCTCTGATGTGTGGGGTAGATAGGTTCCTTGAGAGCTTCATCACAAAGACTTGTCGTGTGAGTGAGACCCATTTCATCTAGTTTGGGTGGTGATATGAAGAGAAAGACTTGTTTTCTTCTCAACTTGAGCATAGGCTAGAGAGCCCACACCTCAATCTGCGGTGTTTCTGCTGAGCCACTTCCAGGAGGGAGTACTCTGTGTGATGTGAGGTTTCTCCCCACGACACTGTGGATGCTGGGGCTGCTCGTACTTGGTTGTGGGGCTGTCCTGGGCAACATCCCTGTCCTCCACCCACTGGATGCCAGAATCCCTTCTTCGATTGTAACACCCAAAATTGTCTGCCCTGCTGGGGGCAGAGTCACCCCAGTTGAGAGCTGCTGCTGTAGAGGAAGGTGTGTACTGTAGCTATTTCTTCTAGAGAAATTTAGGAGCCTGGTCAATGAAGCCAGAAATCCACACTTTAAGGAGGTAGCTGTGTCCAGGACTGAGAGGCCTCCCTGCCTTCCGGCTGGTGGTGACCCAAGGGGTCAGGCAAAGGCAGGTGTCAGAACTGCTCATGACTTCTGGGAACTCTGTGTTCCCTGCTCAGTTAAAGGCAGGTCTCAGCATTCACCCAGCTGTGGAGAGGACCGGACGCCCCCTCTTTCATCAACTTATCACAGGACAAGCATCCTTAGCCTTAGAAAGTCCCTAAGGCATGCCTGCTGGGGCCACCGCAGGACTCTGTACAGGGCCAGCCTGGGAGGTGCACAGGGAGCCTCCTGGTGTCACCTAGGAAAGCAGCCTGGGCGCCCTCTGGAGGCCTTGCCCCTTCTTGCACCACAAGGGAGGTAAGCCGGGTGCCACAGGCAAGCTGCTGCTGTTTGGGGGTTATCAGTATCAGCGAATAGAGGAGTATTTCTTGGGATTGTCCAACATCTTCATTAGGAGAGATCACTGGAAAGAATGTGTTTGTGTCATGTCCCATAGTAGTCAAACAGAACGTGTTTCTCCCTAATGAGATTCTTAAGGTAAACAGTTGACTGCAGCTTTCGATAATCTGGGTTTCTCCTCTACCCCCAGAATATTGTAGTGATACCCTACTCTGTAAAAACAGAACTTCTGTTTATTTGAATTTGTGTTGGTGTTCAGGCAAAGCTCTGGTCCAGTTGAACTGTGGGGCCCAGCATCACGTCCTCTCCCTAGCCCCTCCAGAGCTGAGCAGGTGGCCCCTGGGTAGTGAAGGAAAGCAGGGACAGAAACAGGTGGGACCAGCCTCAAGTGCCTCACAGCACACTGATGACTCAGTGACATGGCATGGGCCCTGCTGGCTCTGTCCTGGGTCCCCATTTTAAGCCTTTGTCCTACCCCGGGCTGCAGCTTGTTTCTGACCGGCCACTAGCTGCAGAGGGTTGCCCGCAATGTCCTATATATAGTGTTGTCATTGGACTGTCCAGTGGAGGGGTGAGCTGAAAGCCCCATTCCAAACCATTGCAATAAGGTGGCGCTGCTTCTGGGAAGCTCTCAGGAGTGACTAGGCCCTAAAGAATTAGCCCGACAGGCGGCAGAGGGAGCCCTTGCTGCTGCAGACCAGGTGCAGTGTCATGACTGCAGCAAAGTGGCAGAGCTGTGCAGCAATGGGGCCTCAGGTGGCCACACCAGAGCTGCGGGCTCGGTGACCTGTTGTGACTTGCCCTCCCTCCCCCTGTGTTTGACCCTAGTGTCCACAAGATGAGATGTCTGAGTCAGGCCAATCCTCCGCAGCTGCCACACCCAGCACCACGGGCACCAAGTCCAACACACCCACGTCTTCTGTGCCCTCGGCTGCGGTCACACCCCTCAATGAGAGCCTGCAGCCCCTGGGGGACTATGGCGGTAGCACAAAGAACAGCAAGCGAGCCCGGGAGAAGCGAAACAGCCGCAACATGGAAGTCCAGGTCACCCAGGAGATGCGCAACGTCAGCATAGGTGTGCAGTGCCCGCAGCCAGGGTTTGGGCCCCTGTTCATGTCTGGGGAGATTTCTCTACCTCATGCAGGTTTTAGTGTGGTGGATGTGGTAGTCTACTAGGACTGCCAAAACAGATGCCAGAGATAAGAGGTCCAGGCAGCAGAAGCCTTATTCGTCCCCACAGTCCCGGAGGCAGAACGATCAGGGCAGCTCAGGGCTGGCCCCTCCTGAGGCCTCACTCCTGAGCGCGTATATGCTGTCTTCTCCTGGTGCCCTCCCAGGGTCACCCCCTGCATGTCTGTGTCCTCGTCTTCTCTTCCCACAGTTTTCCAGTCGTGTTGGGTTAGGTTCCCCGAGTGACCTCATTTTGCCTTAGTCCCCTCTTGAATGGCCCTGTCTCCAAGTACAGTCGCACTGGGGGTTAGCCATCAACCTCTGGATTGGGGGGACACAACTTAGCATAGAACAGTAGACTGCTGTCACCCAACAGCACACAGTCTAGTAAGAGAGAGAGAAGATGAGGAGGTTTGGCTGTTCCGATGAGATCACGAAAAGGAGGTGGGAGGTGCAGTCATGGACTCTCTTAGACATGGGTCTCTGGGGGATGGGCTCACTACTGAATAGCCTTGCACAGACAGACCACTGTGGCCCCTCCCCTGCTCTTGACTCCCACAGTTCTGGGTTCCACGTCTGTCTGGCCAGCATAGGAGGACTCCTTTTTTGATAACCCCTGCTTGCTGGGCGGTCTTCCTCAGGCCTCCAAACAGAGGTTGAGAGGACCACTGTAAGTAGGATCGGATTGTCAGACCACTCCTGACCCCAGGTCCCACTCTGCTCTCCTGCAGGCATGGGCAGCAGCGACGAGTGGTCTGACGTTCAAGACATTATTGACTCCACTCCAGAGCTAGACATGTGTCCGGAGACCCGCCTGGACCGCACAGGAAGCAGGTGCTCACTCCACCCAGTCCCCAGCGCCCTGGGAGGCTCTATATTCACCTAAGCTGGTCCCTTTGGTGAAGGTACCCCCCCGATCCCGCAACCTCTCTCACAGGACTGTCTCCCACCGCCTCTCACCCACACCTGGCCTGCAGTGCAGTGTTGACGTACGTGGCTTAGCTGTGGTGGGAGGCAACAGAAGGGCCAGATGTACCGCTGGTCAGTGCTGCCCACTAACTGCTCTCTCTCCTGGCCTGTGTGTCCCAACAGCCCAACCCAGGGCATCGTGAACAAAGCTTTTGGCATCAACACCGACTCCCTGTACCATGAGCTGTCGACGGCAGGGTCTGAGGTCATCGGGGACGTGGATGAAGGGGCCGATCTCCTAGGTAAAAACAAGTAGCCCTCATCATGACTGCACTCGAGGCTTTCTATTATTAGTCCTATGTCAGTTGTGGGTCGGAAACTTTTTTTAAAAAACATTTTATTGAGATATATTTCATATATGGTTGTCCCTCAGTGTCCACGGGGGATGGTTCCAAGACCCCCCCATATTGAAATCTGAGAATGCTCAAGTCCCTGATATAAAATGGTGTAGTATATCCTCCCACATATCTAGATTACTCATAATACCTAATATGAAGGGGACCCAAACAACGGAATTTATTCATAAAAATTGTTATTGATTGTTATTGATTCTTACATGTTTAAACTTTAGTCACCTTCAAAGTACTCTCTGTTTGATGCAATACACATATCGTAATGCTTTTTCCACAGCTCAAAACAGTTTCTGAACTCATCAAATTAGATCTTTTAGTGTTTCTGCTGTTTTTTTGTTTCACCTCTTTCACATTGGCAAAACATCTTCCTTTGAGGACTTTTTTCATATGAGGAGACAGAAAAAAGTCACTTGGGGTGAGATTGGGTGAATAGGGAGAGTGACACAGGTGTCACACCATTTTGGTCAAAACCTGCTGATTGCTGAGTTCAGAGGCTCAGCCTGTAATCCCAGCACTTTGGGAGGCCGAGGTGAGTGGACTGCCTGAGCCCATGGGTTCAAGACCAGCCCAGACAACTTGGTGAGACCTCATCTCTACAATAAGTCAAAAATTAGCCAGGTGTGGTAGCACGCATCTGTAGTTACAGTTACTTGGAAGGCTGACGCAGAAGGATCACCAGAACCCAGCAGGTCACTGCCAGGGTGGCCGAACCAGGACGACAGAGTAAGACTCCAATTCAAAAAAACAAAAACAAAAAAAAACCAGCACAGTGTGTGGGTAGGTGTGGGCACATGTTCTCATAAATCACCCATCATGAAATGGGCAAATGCTTTGAAAGAATCTCCAAAAAAAATTCACTGAAGCTGAATGCAGCCTCTCACACAACACTAGCTGGTATACTGATGCTGATGGGTTCCTAGGACACTTAACTAGCAAGGGAAACCTGTACTATAAGGACTCGCCCTCCAAAACTTAATTTCCTTTTTTGGAGAGGTCCCCCCTCATACATTGTAAATACTTTGTAAATAGTTGACATTCTCTATTTTTTAGGGAATAATGACAGGAAAAAAAATGTCTGTGCATGGTTAGTACAGATGCAGCCATTGTAGGCCTAACTGCATTTTTGATCCAAGGTTGATTGAATCCATGGGTGTGGAACTTGTAGATACAGAGGGCTAGCTATACAGTAAAATCCACCCCCTCAAAGTACACGGCTCCACAATTTGTGGTATTTGCACAGAGTTGTGCAGCCTTCAGCCCACTCTAAATTTGGAAAAGTTCATCATCCCAAAAGAAACCCCACTGGCACTTACCCCTGGTCCTCTCCAAACCCCTCCCAGGTCAGTCTAGTTTCTAGAAAGGATTTTAGGGGTGACCCTTTGCCAACTTCTCTGCTCCTCAAGGAAAATACGTAGTCAGCCCTCCCCAAGCCCTCAGTGCTGCAAGTCTACTCCGGAACCTCCATCCCTGGGTCTGAAGTGGCTGTGCACAGCAGTGCCTCCTTTCTCCTGGCACATGAGTCCTCTGTGTTTGCAGGACACCTTCTGGCAGCCAAGGGCTGGCCTATGGCTCTGAGCCCCAGGCCGTGCCCTTGGGTAAGGCAGACAGATGGAGGATGGCTAGTCTCACCCCTCAACTGAACCTTTTGCCATGGCCTTTCTCCCCGCAGCCCAGTGGAGAAGAGCTCCTGAGGGTGCTTCCCCCATCTCAGTGCTCAGGAGGAAACAGTATGTATGCAGCGGCAAGTCTGGGGGTAGCAGTTCTACTTCCAGAATCTCCAGCACTAGGATTGGTGTTTTTCCATTCTCCTGCCTCACGAGAAGTGACTTGCATCTGAGAGTTGTATTGCCAGTGTCTGCTACTGTTGCTGCCCACTGATAGGGCTGATGACATTGTGCCATGTAGGACCTGGGGGTGTGCCCCAGCGACCAGGCTGGCCTTCCAGCTGCAGACACTGCCAGGTCTCAGTGTGCCCAAGGCAGGCGGACACACTGGCCTTTTTAGTCTGGCACGTTCTTACTTTCTTGGCTCTCTGCCTGCCTCTTGGTGTTTTAGTAAGTTGGTTACCTTATTTGGGGCATGGAGACCTCCAGGGAGCACTTTATCTAGGGTGTTCAGCACCAGCACCACCTCATGCCTGAAATGGATATTTGTTTCAGCCAGGCTCAAGTCAGAAGTACCGCAATGAAGGCCACATACTTTATATTTTTTTATATGTAATTTATATATCTTTTTTTTTTGAGTTGGAGTCTCACTCTCTCGCCCAGACTGGAGTGCAGTAGCCGCTCCCAGCCACCGCAGCCTCGACCTGCTGGGCTCCAGCGATGCTTCTGCCTCAGCCTTCTGAGTAGCTGGAACTACAGGTGCACGCTACCATTCCCGGCTAATTTTTTGATTTATTGTAGAGATGAGGTCTCGCCAAGTTACCCAGGCAGGTCTCGAACCCGCGGGCTCAGGCAATCCACTCACCTCAGCCTCCCAAAGGCGCGGGATTACAGGCTAAGCCACCGAGCCTGGCTTATATATCTTTTAATTTTAACAAAATATAAATGGCATAAAACTTACAATCTTAAACACTCTTTTTTTTTAAAGCAGGACTTATTGAGAGGACAGTGGGAGAGGACCCAAAGGGGTTGCCTTTAACCACTCTTATGTGTTCAGTAGTATTAGGTGCATTTATGTGGTGGTGAAAGACTGAAATTTCTCCCTAAGATCAAGAAGAATACAAAGATGCACACTTTGCACTTCAGCAGTGTGTAAGAGTGTGTGTGTGTGTGTGTGTGTGTGTGTTTTAGAGTCAGGGTCTCATTCTGTCACCCAGGTTAGAGTGCAATGGCTCCATCATGGCTCACTACAGCCTCGACCTCCTGGGCTTAGGCAGTCACCAGAATTGTCCAGCTTTCTTACCAGCTGGTGACTCTAGCCTTTTTGTCCATCCACGTGCTGGCCGTGGTCCCTGTGCTCACCTTGTGGCCCTTGTGCTGCCTCGCCCCTCTGTAGAGCCATTCCCCCAGCAGCACCCACCTGTAGGTCACTGGCCATGAGCCTGCATTCTCCATGTGCCTGTCCATTCCCTCTCTCCCCATCAGGCAGCCCTGGGGCCATGGGACACTCTAGCACATATTGCCTCCTGATCCAGGCAGCACTGCTTCACACATCACTTTTTTTTTTTTTTTTGAGTTGGTATCTCACTCTGTCACCCAGGCTAAAGTACTGTGGCACGCTCATGGCCACTGCAGCCTCGACCTGCTGGGCTCAGGTGATCCTTCCACCTCAGCCTTCCAAGTAGCTGGAATTAGAGGTGCATACCACCACGCCTGGCTAATTTTTTGATTTATTATAGAGATGAGATCTCGCCAAGTTGCCCAGGCTGGTCTCGAACCCCTGGACTCAGGCAATTCTGTCACCTCAGTCTCCCAAGGCGACTGGGATTATAAGCATGAACCACCACGCTCGGCTCACACATCACTTTTATATAGTCTCCATTGTTGGGAGGGCAGAGTGGAGAGCTGGACATTGTCTATCAGTGAGCTTTGCCTGGAGGCCACGGTGACTGAATCCATAATCACAGGTAGGAACAGATAGAGCAGGGGTCCTGGAAGGGAAATTATCTGATGAGTCTCCTGGGGTCACTTTACAGAACAGGGGTTCCTGGTACAGGCTTTTCACGAGATGTTTCATACAGCACACCTGATGGTGTTTGTTCTGAGGAACTGGAAACCAACCCTTTTCTCACACCATGATGAAGACCATGAGTCACTGTGCACGCGGTGCTCTGCTGCTCTGCTTTTCAGGATGGTGGCCATCCTGGCCACCGCCGAGTTTGGGCTGGCATGAGACCCTGGTCTTGTGTGTGATGGGCCTTTTGTGCCTTTCTGGGGCCTTACATGTACTGCGTATATGAGAGGCAGCCCTGGGGAGCTAGGGAGAGGGATTCATTGCTGTTGCAATCTGTTGGTGAACACTGAAACAGAGGAGCCTGCTCTTTGGTGACTGAGATGGAGGAATGAGCTGGGATCTGTGTCCCTCTGCTCCAACCACCTTGCCTGAGGGCTTGTCCCTGCATCTCACTCACCTGGAGTGCTGGCACACATTCTTGAAGACACCAGGGGAAGGAGCGAGCAGCTCACTGTGACTTCCTTGTGTGGCTGCTGAGCAGGGGAAAGCCAGGGCCCCTGCACAGACCGCCTGGTTCTGTGACTGATTTTTACAGGGGAAGGATCTTGTCATTTCAGATACACATGGGTACTTCTGCAAGTAGTTAGCAGGTGGAGAGTAGTGGCTCCCACGCTCTAGTGCCTGGACCAGTGGCTTCATGCATCTCTCTGTTGTTGTTGTTGTTGTTGCTGAGGTAGGATCTCACTCTGTTGCCAGGTTGGAGTGCAGTGGCATGATCATGATGATCACAACTCACAGCAGTCTCAACCTCCCTCCTGGGCTCAGACAATCCTTCCACCTCAGCATCCCAAGTAGCTGGGACTACAGGCATGTACCACCACACCCAGCTAATTTGCTGAATTTTTTTTTGTTGGGTCAAGGTCTCACTATGTTGCCCAGGCTGGTCTTGAACCCCTGGACTTAAACAATCTGCCCACCTCAGTCTCCCAAAGTTCTGGGAAGACAGGTGGGAGCCATCATGCCTAGCCCCTCAGTGTTTTGACTCTGAACTTCAGCAGTGGAGGAAGAAAAAGAGCCCTGGCTAGGCACATAGATTCCATCGCATCTGAGGCACCACCAATTTTAAGACACACCAACGTCTTAGAAATCTCCAAGAAAGAAAAAAGTTGCTGCAAGATAAACTATAACATGCCAGTGATTGTTTAAAACTCACTGAAATTTTAGAAATGTTAACATGAGGGAAAATATGTACATCTTAGAACTGACCTAATTGCTCCATTTCTCCATCATCCAGGTAGGACGTTGGTGTTGAGGTTGACATACTTATTGCAGATAATAACTACCATGAATTCCAGTGCTTTGATGAAACCTCAGATATGTCTGCGGTTTCATGTTGTTGGAACACTCATTGTATCTCTGGGGTTGCAGCTTTCTATGAGTGTGCTGTGGCTGAGCAAGAAAGAAGGCATATGCAGATTTCTACAGAAATTAGGATTCCATGAGCGAGTCTGAGGAGATGAGGAAAGCTCGTATCTTTCAGAGTGCAAAATAGTTTTGGAATATAAAGAATTTATTTGGGTTGAATTACATAGACGTTTGGCACTGCCTATGAAACATGCCATGTGGGCTAAGAAGTAGTTTCTTTTGATAAATACACAATTAACAACAACAAGGCCAGGCAAGGTGGCTCACACCTATAATCCCAGCATTCTGGGAGGCCAAGGTGAGAGTATTGCTTGGACCCACGGGTTCGAGACCAGCCTGGGAAATTTGGCGAGATTTCATCTCTTACTTCTACTTCTTAGCCCACATGGCATGTTTCATAGGCAGTGCCAAACGTCTATGTAATTCAGCCTGAAGAAATTCTTTATATTCCAAAAATTAGCTGAGCGTGGTGGCGTGTGCCTATAGTTCCAGCTACTTGGAAGGCTGAGGCAGAAGGATTGTCTGAGTCCAGCAGGTTGAAGCTGCGGTGGCCGTGAGTGTGCCACTGCACTCCAGCCTGGGTGACAGAGTGAGAATCTAACTTAAAAAAAAAAGAATTGACCTGAGGAGTGAGAGAATTAATACTCATTGACCACTTAGCAAGTCTGGCTGCCATACCAGCTGCTTACCTCCACTGTCTTGTGGGAATTCCATGGCAAGTAAATATAAGGGATTATCTTCCATTTTACAAATGAGGAGACTGAAACTCAAAGAGGTCAAATTAGTTGCCCTGCATTGCTCAGTTGAAATGGAATTCCAACACAGGTTGGTCTCACTCTACACTGCTACACCACAGTCAAGCAGCAACCCTCACGACAGAGTCCACTGACGCAGTAACCAGACCTAAAAAAGGTCTAGAAACAACATTGAGAAAAGACGGCTATGTGAAGAGAATCCCAAAGGCATTAAAGAAGCCTTAAGCACACAGAGAATGATGGCATGTGACTGTACCCGAAGACAGACCCCTGTCACCTATCTGCTGACATTGCAGATCAGCCCACTGTTCACATGTGAATTCATTCAGTACCTGTAAGAATACCCACAGACTTATTGGTTTTTTTCTGGAATGCTGTTAATGGATTCTAAAGTTAATCCAGGAGAGTAAATGTAAGAACAGCCAGGAAATTCTGGGAAAGAACAAGTTTGCAGCATTGTCTGTAGGCATTAAAGCCTGCTATAGAGCTAAGGTAGTTGAGGCAGGTGATGCTGAACTGGTGCCTGAGCTCACAGTAAAGAGCTGAGGACAGACTTGCAGCCATGCAGAAACTCACACATGCCAAATGCAGCATTTCCAACCATGGAAAATAGGTGGACGATTCAGCAAGTGTCCTGGATTTGATGAGCAGCCACAGAAATAAAATGAAGTCTGATCCCAACCTCACTCCATAAACAAGGGATTTCTAGGTGGTTAAAGATCTAAACATAAAATTACAAGGACAGTGGAAATGGAAAATAATATTGGAGAATATTTTCATAATTCAGGGCTCTCTACATAATCAAAGCTATAAAGGAAAATGTTAACAGCTATGACTAATGATGGTGACATCAAGATAAAAATAAATCAAATACAATAGGAAATAGGCAGAAGATAAAACAGGAAGTTTACAGACAATACCAACAAATACAGGAAAAGATGTTCAATTTCAAGAGTAATAAAGAAATGAAAATGAGAAGAAAATCAAGAAAACTTGTCCAGGCCTCCTGACTCACGCTTGTGATCCCAGCACTCTGAGAGGTCAAGGCAGGGTGATTGCTTAAGCCCAGGAGTTCAAGACTACCCTAAGCAACAAATATAGTGAGACCTCATCTCTACAAAAAATAAAAAAATTAGCCAGACATAATGGCATGTACCTGTGGTCCCAGGAGGGTGAGGTAGAGGGATCACCTGAGGTCAAGACAGTGGTGAGCTGTGATCGTGCCATTGCACTCTAGCTTGGGTGACAGAGTGAGACCCTCACTCAAAAAAGAAAGCGCTTTGTCCCTAAAAGATTGATAAAGGTGAAGACAGTTGAGGTTGTCTAGTGTGGAATGGCCACTGTCCCGCACTGCCAGCAAGAGGTAACTCGGAGAAGCCCCATGGAGCACCACTGGTGGTGGCATGCAGTGGTCAGTGGTGGCGCCACAGCTGGATGTACAGGCTTGGAGCGAGCAGTGGTGGGGCCAGGAGGGACCACAGGTTATCAAACAGGCTACCAAACTCTGTGCTCAGAAATGCCCTAAATATCTATTAAAAGAACAGATGCAGTAAAAAGTGTTAAGACCTTCCTATAGAGAAATACTACAGAGCATTGAAAGTGACCAGGGATCACTGACATGGAAGAGTATCACGATAGTGTTAAGTGGAACAGTCACCCAGGAGGATGAATAATATGGTCCTGTTTTTTTTCTTTAAAAACTGATTTTTAAGCTAGGCGCAGTTGCTCACACCTGTCATCCCAGCACTTTGGGAGGCTGAGGCAAGAGGACTGCCTGAACCCATGTGTTCAAGACCAGCCTGGGCAACATGGCGAGACTTCGTCTCTACAATAAATCAATAAATTAGCTGGGTGTGGTGGCACATGCCAGTAGTTCCAGCTACTTGGAAGCTGAGGTGGGAGGATTGCTTGAGCCCAGCAGGTCAAAGCTATGGTGGCCATGGGTGTGCTACTGTACTCCAGCCTGGGTGACAGAGTGAGACTCCAACTCAAAAAAAATAAAAACTGATTTTTATGTAGAAGGAAGTCTGAGTAGGAGAACATCAGATGTTAGCAATGGTCACCCTCAGAAGTGGAGATTAGAGGGGAGGGACATCCACTTTTGAATTGGGACACTTTTTTTCACCCTTTATTTGTTTACAGACAAGATCTTGCTCTGTTGCTCAGGCTAGAGTGCAGTGGTGTGATCATAGCTTACTGTCACCTCCAACTCCGAGGCTTAAGTGATCTTCCTGCCTCAGCCTCCCAAGTAGCTGTGACTATAGATGTGCACCACCACACCTAGCTAATTTTTTTTATTTTTTGTAGAGACAGAGTCACTATGTTGTCCAGACTGGTCTCAAACTCCTGGGTTCAAATAATTCTCCCTGTCAGCCTCCCAAAGTCCTGGGATTACAGGCATCAGCCGCCATACTAGCCACCGGACACTTCTTTCTTATTGAAATTCCTACAACAAATCACCCATTTTGTCATTTAAATCAGGTGACTTTTTAGTAGTGTTGTCCTATGTGAAATGAACAAGTAGAACAGAATTGTTTTATCAAGTCTGTGGGAGAAGGAAGCGTTTCCCACCCTGGCTCATTTCCTTGTCTGCTGCCCCTGTAGTGGAGAGGTCAGGGCCCAGTGAGGATGGCATGTGCTGCCTCTCTCCCCCCACCACTCCTCTGCTCTCTGACTTCGTGTTGTCCTCCCTTCACAGTGGGGTCTTTGCTCCCCTTTTATCTTTGGTCATCCTTCACCAAGGTTGGGCCCGTCCCATAAGACCTGGGCTGACTGGGAGCCCAAGAGTCCAGCGCTACATCTCCAGGGCCAGGTGCACCTCCCACGGTGCTCTCAGTTACTCACTCTGGAGGGGCTTTGGTGGCTGGGCACCTTTCACACCCGCCACACCCTGACACACACATGTTCTTCCTTTTCCAGGCCTTCCTCACAGGAGTCTGAGGGGGGCTGGCCCTCCTGAAGGGAGGGCAATGGGAACACAGGGAAGCAGGCTTTAGGATCCCGGCAAGACCAAACAAGGGTCAGCAATGTCAGCCCCAGGGTGGGCCATGGTACCCTGGGCCCTTGAGACTGAGGGACTTTTATTCTGGCCTCCCTTTCCCTCAGGGTTTCTGCCCATGGAAGGAGTGCCCATAGGCCTGCTAAAGTCTGCTCTTGCTCTTCCATGCCCTTCCACATGGGAATGACTGGATCACTTGCTTTTTCTTTAATAAAATTTTTTTTATTTTGTTGGCTCCAGTCACCAACTGACCTTTGTCACTTCCTCTCCCCCTCGTCTCTCTGTGCCTCGCTGGACACGCCCAGGGGAGTTCTCAGGTGTGTATCTCTCCTGTCTGTCTCCCCCACTGTAGAGTCCAGAGGGACAGGGTGGGGCACATGGCAGACACCCCCTGCAGCTGTCCCATCACTGGATGTGCAGACTGTCCTCCTGTCGTCTGGCTGCCCAAGGCCGCCAAGCCACTAAGTGCCTGTGCTTCTGCTCACCAGCCTACTACTGCTCCGAAGCTTACTTTGGTTTGCTCTACTAGCCACTATCAAATGACCTTGATGTCTGACCCCACTCCCAGCCTGAGGAGCCCCTAAGGGCCATTTCTGAAGGTTCTGCGGAGCCATCGGAAACGCAAAACAGTGACTGGACAAGGGCCTGTTCTGTGTCCTTTCCCTGTTGTGGGTTGCATCCCAGACGTCAAGGGTCCATGAGGCCCCTGCCAAGCACAGCCCAGGGGCCCTCTCCCCACATGGACAGATAGGCCAAGCTTTCACTTTCTGCCTTCACAGCAGGAGGCCTGGGCCTCCCCCACCCCCCCATCCCTGCCATCCAGCTGCAGCCCCCATGTGCTCAAAACACTGAGCCCACACATAGCCCCTCACTGCAGGAATTTTTCTTCCATCCATGGCCCCCACCCTGCTCCAGCCCAGCACTGGGTGAAATGTTAACTGCATTCCCTACAGGTGATCTTGACCTGGCAGTCTCCTGTGTAACCCCAAGGATAAACTTTCTGGAAGGTGTAACTGGCTCCATCCATCCCCGCCCTCTGTCTCCCTCCTGTGCTCACCACCGCCCCAGGAGAACTAGCTCTGATATTCCACCCGCCTGCTGTCCACAGGGGCTTAACGCTTCTTCTCTCTCCCTCCCTCTCCTCCTCCTGCCCGCTGCCCGTCTCCCTGGGACTGGGACGGCTCCGTAGTGCGCGATGATTTCTTTGGTAAGGCCCAGGCCCTGTTGCAGTGTGTGTTGCTCCTAGCTTCCTCACCCCTCTGACACCTTCTCATGCTTCATGAGCTGTTTGCTTTGTTCTGCATGGTGGGGCAGCAGTGGGTCAGTGGGGGCTGCCCAGGGTGAGGTGAGGTCCCTCCACACTGCCTGTGGGTGGCAGCACCCTCCCTCCCAGCTGGCCCCCTGAGGAGAGCAGCTTAGGGCAGCTCTGTTTGGGGGGAGGCAGGCCCATGTTTGATGCAAGGGAGGTCAGAATGGAGGCAGGACCCCAAACCTAGGAATATAGGTGTTTTGTGCTGTTTCATGACCACATAGACAGCAAGGAGCATGAACAGGAGAGCCAGGCCTTATTTTCAGGACAGTCCTAAAGGACCAGATTCGGTCCTCTTGGAGTCTCTGACATGCCCGCAGGGCCCACCTTGGGGCCTGGTGGTAGAGGAGGCAGTCAGTCTCTCCATGGGAAGGCAGGGAGCACTGCCCTTCTCCTCACAACCACTCCCTTCTCTGCTCCTGCTGACCCCACCATGTGGGGCCGGGCCACACCTCACCCGGTGAAGGGCATGCCTGCTATGGGCCATCCCATCTCCTCAGCCAGAGGGTTTCTGAGATCTATGCTGTTGTCCCTGTCCCATCACTGCGGCTCCAGCATCACTCAACTGAGGGGCGACTCAGAGGCCTCAGGATGGACCAGGAGACCACAGAGTGGTTAAGGGGCCGGGATGGAGGCGCGGCACAGTGGCCACTCCAGGGCCTGCCATCCACCGCCACCCTACACTGACTTCATGTTAGCTGGGAGCTGGGAGAAGCACCTGAGGCCCAGGATGTGAGCCTAGAGCTGCTGCGCTGGGGTTCTGCTCCATGTGCAGCACCTCCCTGCTGGCTGCAGAGCAAGCTGCAGAGCTCACCTGACGCCAGGGCCAGCAAGGCCTCTCCCAGGGCTACCTGTAAACCAAACTCCATATCCTTTCCCTAGACATTGCTCTGAGGCAGGTTCGGTGCTTCAGGACTGGGCCTCGAAGGACACAGGTAAAACCTCTGGATCTTCTGTTTCAGGAATGGGCAAAGAAGTGGGGAATCTGCTGCTGGAGAACTCACAGCTTCTAGAAACCAAGTGAGAGCACCCTCTGGGTCACGGTGGGTGGAGTGACTCAGTGGAGCGCCACCTGGG
>NW_007257440.1:878747-888457 GCF_000164805.1 Carlito syrichta
GGGGGGGGCGGCGCAGCACAGATGCGAGTGCTTTTCACCATCTCTGTGGTGGGAGGAGCTCAAGCTGGGGTCCTGAGTGATTTCTTGGAAAGTTTATCCTAAGGACCCTCTAAGTAGAGTGACCACAGAGCTTAATGCGCAGATGGGGACAGACGGTCACCCCCTCGACCACATTGACCAGATATGGAAATGCAGGCAGAGCCCTCTGGACATCCCCTTCACATAACTGTGCGTGGCTCACACAAAGCCCCATCTTTCTGCTTTTTCAAGAAACGCGTTGAATGTGGTGAAAAATGACCTCATTGCCAAGGTTGACCAGCTGTCTGGGGAGCAGGAGGTACTGAAGGGTGAGTTGGAGGCTGCCAAGCAGGCGAAAGTCAAGCTGGAAAACCGCATCAAGGAGCTGGAGGAGGAGCTGAAGAGGTGAGTGCAGGCGGCGTGGAAAGCGGAGCAATACCTTTTCAGCCAGCACCCCAGCGTGCCCCAGGTGGCTCTGTGTCCAGCCTGCCCAGTCCCCTTGGCTCCAGCTGCATCAACTCCATCCAGACCAGCTACCATGTGGGGCCGTGGGCCCCTGAGCCCAGCTGGGGCAAGAAATACCCAGCCCTTACAAGCCAGCACACCAGGCCTGTCTTGTGTGTCCCCTCATTAGACTGTATGCAGGGCCTGGCTGCAGCACTCATACCAACCTGTACCTGTAGGAGGATGAGGGAGATGCTTCACACTCCCTCCACCCCAGCCCTTTGAGAGGGCATGCGCTGAAGGGGAAAGGGAGGTAGGGGTCTGAGGCCACCCTTGCCAGGCTGATACCCAGATCTGCTGCAGACCTGCCTGCAGCCAGCACTGCCCAGGGGTTTCACCTGCTTTGCCTCCTTTCAGCGTTCTTCAGCTGGAGCAGTCGGGATTCATTTCTGGGCTTCAGGACACACGTGAGGCAGGGGTATGGGGTTGCCTGACCTCAGGGAACTGGCAGGAGCATTCAGCGCCCTCAACCAAAGAGCTGCCACTGAGCCCTTGTGGGGAGAGCCCTGAGTCCTGAGCCCTGCACAGAGGCCAGGACATAGCAGCTGGGCAACCCCAGCCCAAGCCTGGACATTCCCAAGGTGCTCTGAGCCTCACCCTCACTACTTCCTTCCTTGTCCTGCAGAGTGAAGTCAGAGGCCATCATTGCCCGCCGCGAACCCAAAGAAGAGGTGGAGGATGTAAGCAGCTATCTCTGTACAGAATTGGTATATTCCGCTATTAACATGTGGGGCACGGGGGTGGGGCAGGGCGGGCTCCCGGGACCTGCTGGTTCTCCCACTATTAACTTGGGGAGGCAGGGTGGGGCAGACTCCCAGGGACTTGTTTCTTCTGGCTCTGGGCCCTCCTCATCTTCCCAGTGTGACATCGATGCCACCCCACTCCTGTGACTGCATGGAGTCGGAACCCTGCCCTTTGGCGGGATCCCAGCCCTGGTGTTGATGCTGGGTCACCCCTCAGCCCCGAGTCCTGGCGCATGCATTTTACATGGTCACAAGTGGGCCTCCCCATCTGTGCAACCCAACCACTGTGCTGTACATTCCAAGTCAGTCACCTGCTGTCCCCTTTTCCCCTTCCCAGGCCCCACCCCATTTCACCCCCACCCCCCAGAAGCACGGTTGTCCTGAGGAAAGCCCTTTGCTACCAAGGCATTGCAGAGCCCTTCCTGCCTCAGAACCCTCTGCCTCTCTCTGGATGAGAGGCCAGGGATGTATGCCCATCATCTGACCACAGGGCCGCCTTCCTTGAGGAACGCAGGCAGGGCTCCTGGACCCACACCAACTCCCAGTTGCATTTTGGACGCTGGCCTCCCCACTTATTAGCTCAGACCCTTGGGGGCCATGGGGAAGATAAAGTGTTGCCATGTGTCTCAGGGCCAGCCTGTGTAGGCCCTCACCTCCATGGTCCAGGAGGGAAGCAGCTCGAGCCTTGGCCCCCTTGTTCCAGCCCTGAGTCCTGAGTCCTGAGTCCTGAGCTGGGCTTTGTACCTGTGAATGTGGAGTGCTGGGGAGTCAGGGCCATGTAGGGGACCCCACTGCCCACCCGCTGCTCCCTGGCAACCCTCTGCTGGGCAGGCCAGGGTGTGGCTGTGGGGAGCAGACCCCATGCAGGTCTGCCAGAACCCAACTTCTTCTCCTGACTGAACCTTTCCTAGAATGTCCCTTCTGTTTTTTGTTTTTTTTTAATTGAGGTCTCACTCTGTCACCCAGGCTGGAGTGCAGTGGCACAATCACAGCTCAACCATAGCCTCAACCTCCTAGGCTCAGGTGATCCTCCCCTATCTCAGCCTCCCAAGTAGCTGGGACTACAGGCGCTCACCACCATGCCTGGCTAATATTTTTATTTTTGAAGAGACAAGGTCTTGCTCTGTTGCCCAGGCTGGTCTCAAACTCCTGGAATCAAGCAGTCTTGCTTGACATCCCAAGTAGCTAGGGCTACAGGTGCTCACCATCATACCTGGCTAATGTTTTTATGTTTGTAGCGACAAGGTCTTGCTATGTTGCCCAGGCTGGTCTCAAACTCCTGGGTTCAAGCAATCCTGCCTCGGCCTCCCAAGTGCTAGATTACAGGTGTGTGCCATCATGTCTGGCCTTAGAATGTCCCTTCTTGTCCTTTCACCCTGGGCCAGTCTCACCTACACCTTACCTGAGGCATCTGTGAGTGTTCAGGGACATGCAGGGAAAGTCACTTCTGTCATACTCCTCACATGTGTCACGGCGGCCCTGACAGGGTCAGGCAGAATCAGTGATACCTTTTCCCCTTGCCCATGCCCCTTCCCATCACTGCTTGCCTGAGGAGCTGTGGAAAATCTGCACTTAGATGTGCCCACACCTGGGGGCTTCTCCACCCAGGAGGCAAGCACCCCAGGAGGAAGCAGGGTATGACCTGGCCTCCAGGGGCTGGGCTGACCCACCAGTCTATCCCTCATGGGTTGAGCCTCAGTGTCTCTCCCCTCTGCAGGACAAAATCCCCATGGCCCAGCGCCGCCGCTTTACACGGGTAGAGATGGCCCGCGTGCTCATGGAGCGAAACCAGTACAAGGAGCGACTGATGGAGCTGCAGGAGGCCGTGCGGTGGACCGAGATGATCAGGTGAGCCCTGGGGTCCTGAGGCTGGGAGCCTTGCTCCCCACAAAGTGTCAGAGATCCACTTGTCTTCATTGGTGAGCCATGGTCGGTGTAGGGGGGGGTTGCAGGATCATGCGAGACAATGGAATTGAGGAACCTACCCCTCTTCTGGGAGAATTACAGGGTACTGGGTCCTCCCTGGTGGCAGCTCCCTGGTGGCAGCCTTCCCCAGCCAGGGAAGTGAGGGGGCCAGCAAGCTCCTCCCTGTGCCCTTCCCCTATAGGGCATCCCGAGAGCACCCATCTGTCCAGGAGAAGAAGAAGTCCACCATCTGGCAGTTGTGAGTTGGGGGCGCCTGGAGGGGGTGGACAGAGGCTGTAGGAGATAGGGTGGGGAGTCTCCCCTGTTCCATGGTCTGCCCCTCACCTCCCTGTGCCCTTGGCAGTTTCAGCCGCCTCTTCAGCTCCTCCTCCAGCCCCCCTCCGGCCAAGCGGTCCTACCCTTCAGTGAACATCCACTACAAGTCACCCACCACAGCCGGCTTCAGCCAGCGCCGCAGCCATGCCATGTGCCAGATCTCAGCAGGCAGCCGGCCCCTGGAGTTCTTCCCTGAGGAGTAAGTTTCCCTCAGCCTCCACTGCCCCCACTTATGTTCTGCAAGGGTGAAGAGGAGGTTGTACCTCTAGGGCAGGTGTCCGTAGTGGGAAGAACTCAGCCGTGACCGCTCCATGCACAGAGGGCCCCCCACCCTCCAGCTGGGAGCTTGGGCTGTTCTAGCTCCAAAGTATTCTGTTCTAGATGCCCCCTGGCAGAGACTGCACACCCAATGGCTCCTCCTTTTTTTTTTTTTTTCTCTTTTCTTTTTGAGTTGGATTCTCACTCTGTCACCCAGACTGGAGTGCAGTGGCACGCTCCCGGCCACCGCAGCCTTGACCTGCTGGGCTCTGGCAATCCTTCCACCTCAGCCTTCCAAGTAGCTGGAACTACAGGCGTGCAGTAGCATGCCCAGCTAATTTTTTTTGGATTTATTGTAGAGATGAGGTCTCACTAAGTTGCCCGGGCGGGTCTCAAACCCACGGGCTCAGGCAATCCATTCACCTCGGGCTCTCAAAGCGCTGGGATTACAGGCTGAGTCTCCGAGCCCAGCCAGCTCCTCCTCTTAGTCCTAGTGGACTATTCTGGCCCCACAGTGGCCCCGGCTCTGCTACCCTGAGGCTCTCGTTGCAGCAAGGAGCCATTTCAGGCCCACATCCAGAAGGAACTGCTGGCTGCAACTGTGCCCCAGCTGCACTTTAGGACCCTGGCAGCTGAGCTCTTGGTGACCATGACAGCAGAGGGGGCTCCAGGTCGGGCAGGTGCTGGATGTGGCAGCTAAGCCCAGGATCTGGTGCTGGAGAAAGCCACGTTCCTGTCACGCACCTATGCACCAGGAAAAGGGAGGACAGGTCTAGGCGGGCCTCCCAGCCACAGCCACACAGGGCAGGATTAGGGGACTGGGTGTCCTGGGCCTTGCCAGCCACTCACCTTGGACAGAGCCGTCCCCTGTCATTCCCTCCACTCAGCGACTGCACATCCTCTGCCCGGCGAGAGCAGAAGCGTGAGCAGTACCGCCAGGTGCGTGAGCACGTGCGCAATGACGACGGGCGACTGCAGGCCTGCGGCTGGAGCCTGCCAGCCAAGTACAAGCAGGTGCGTGTGAGGTGTGGCCCAATGTGGCAGTGTGGAGGCGGGGCAGGGGCCCGATGGGCTGTATGATGGTTGGGGCACAGGTGATGGGTGGGGGCAGCAGGAGGGCACAGTGCAGGGTGGGTGGGGTGGGGCGGGGCCAGGCAGGTGCCACCCCTCAACCTCCCCAGCTGGCCTCCCCTGCTGGGGTCTGAAGCTGTCTGGAAGGGGAGGAGGAGCCCCCAGCCCCCAGGGCACCACCTATTGAGGGCCATGGGGGCCTGGCTCCTACCCAGGGCCGGCTCTGTAGCTGAAGCCAGTAGCTCAGCCTGACCCAGGTTTCAGAAGGGACAGGCAGCAAACCAGGCCTCGTGCCCGTGGTACCTCTCTGCTTGTTGCAGCTGAGTCCCAACGGGAGCCAGGAGGACACACGAATGAAGAATGTGCCGGTCCCTGTGTACTGCCGCCCTCTGGTGGAGAAGGACCCGACCATGAAGGTGAGCCGGTCCTACCTCTCATAGCTGAGCTGGGGAGGAGCATCTCCTACAGCCCAGCAGGGAAGAGCATGTGCCCTGGCCCACAGCCCTGTCCTTCCAGCTGTGGTGTGCTGCCGGGGTCAACCTGAGTGGGTGGAAGCCTAACGAGGATGACTCTGGGAATGGAGTCAAGCCAGCGCCAGGTCGCGACCCCCTGACCTGCGACCGGGAAGGGGACAGCGAGCCCAAGAGCAACCACACATCTCCTGAGAAGAAGAAGGTCAGTGTGGCCAGCTGAGGCCATCAGTGCCACCGCCTTCTCTGCTTAGTCTCCAGACAGTCTGGGTTGGAGGGACAAAGCTGGGGACAGTACCTATGAAACTGGAAATCCAGGGAACATGGCATCTTCCCTGCCCAGGGCTGCATGATCTCCTGGGTTCTCAGGTTACCCAGGAGTCAGGAGTGCAGTCCGGTAGTCTTGGCCGTGGAGTGTGGTGGGTCCTCTCCACCCTCCTTGTGGCGAGTGCTAAGGCGCAGGGCTCTGCAGGCTACAGGGCTGGAAGGGTCAGGCCACCAGGAACTTCTCTCTGCAAGGAACATGTTTCACTGCCTGCGCAGAAGCAGTCAACAGAAGGACTGAACACAGGAGGGAGGCAGAAGTGCTTCCCAGATGGGGCCTAAGGCTGAGTTTCATGTCCCAGCTTGATCTAGGGACTGGTGGCTTAATCTCTCAAAACTCATGGGCTTCCACCATGGAAGTGAAACCATATATGTGAATAATTTAGATAAAATGTGGTTCCATAGCCTGGGCAACGTGGCAAGACCTTGTTTCTACAAAATATCAAAAAATTAGCCAGGCATGATAGTGCGTGCCTGTAGTCCTATCTACTCAGAAGGCCGAGGCAGGAGGATCATCTGAGCTCAGGAGGTCGAGGCTGCAATGAGTTGTGATCGCATCACTGCACTCCAGCTTGGGCCACAGAGCAAGACTCTAACTCAAAAAAAAGAAAAAATGTGGTTCTGATTCCCCATTGTCCTGGCTATGCGGGAGGTCAGCCAAGTCCTCTAAAGCCATGGTCAAGATTAGATCCTTAGAGATTCTGGGAGACCCCCATGGCCTCATGTTGTTGCTGGAGCAACCTTGAGCTTAGGTTCCAACCTTGATCCCATTCGCTAAAACAGGCCAAGGAGCTCCCTGATACAGACGCCACCTCCAGCCGGGTGTGGATCCTCACCAGCACCCTAACCACCAGTAAGGTGGTGATCATTGACGCCAACCAGCCAGGCACCATTGTGGACCAGTTCACGGTCTGCAATGCCCATGTTCTGTGCATCTCCAGCATCCCAGGTGCGTCCAGCCCCGCCCCTTGAGACCCTGACTAGAACATTAAGCAAAGAGGGCTGCCACAGGGCACCTGTGTGTATGTGACATCCTATGAACACAGGATCATGCGAGTGGGCAGTGGGAGGCAACTGTGCCCACTCAAGTGAGACCTTGGACCCCTCGTCCAGGAGGATGCTTGCTGGCAGCCTCATTCTGCTCCGTCTCTGCCTGGTTAGAAGGTGACGGGCATGCTGGCCACTGACAGGCCACAGGTTGGAGCATTGGCCAGAGGCAGTGAGAAGACATTGCGATGAGTATGAAACCTCCAGTTGGGCCAATGTCCCGCTGCCTGGCTGAGGGCTGGGAGAGCTGAGGGTGTGTGGGTGAGGGACTTGGCGTCACCCCTTGGGCAGCAGCCCTGGCAATACTCTGGGACCAGCCCCAGCATTGCGAGGAGGAAGGGGTGAGAGTCCTGCCAGCTCTCTGGTGTGAAACCATAGGCCATTTGCTGAGATGGCCCTAAACTCCTTACAGTTTTTGACGGTCTGTCGCATGATCACAAGCTGTTTGCTACCAGAACCAGAGTCTCACTACTCAGCGCCCCTCAGCCCAGGGCCCTACCCAACAGAGCAAGCTGGCTAGAGTCCCAGGCCTCCAGTGGGCTGTGGGTGGTGCTGTGTGTAGAGGCTGGGTCCTGCTGGGTGAGAGCAGAAGACTGGCCTCGTCTCCCTCAACCCAGCACCACCAGGGTGTGAGTTCTGGGAGTGACCTTGCAGTACTGGGTTTCTCATGGGCTGACGGGCAGTGACTCTCCCCTCAGCGGCCAGCGACAGCGACTACCCCCCTGGGGAGATGTTCCTGGACAGTGACGTGAACCCAGAGGACTCCGGCACTGATGGCGTGCTGGCTGGCATCACCCTGGTGGGCTGTGCAACCCGTTGCAATGTGCCACGTAGCAACTGCTCCTCCAGGGGGGACACTCCTGTGCTGGATAAGGGGCAGGGTGAGTCCTGGCAAACTTCTTCCCTTGTCTCCCTCGTTCCCACATCTCTGCCCGGCCCAAGCTCACTTCTCCTTTCACAGGAGAGGTGGCTGCTGTTGCCAATGGGAAGGTCAACCCGTCCCAGTCCACAGAGGAGGCCACAGAAGCCACAGAGGTTCCAGACCCTGGACCCAGTGAGCCAGAGGCAGCTGCAGTGCGGCCCGGGCCCCTCACGGAGCATGTCTTCACTGACCCAGCTCCCACCCCACCCTCCAGTGCCCTGCCTGGCAGGTATGCTCTCAGGCTGGGGCAGTGAGGAGAGCAGAGGGGAGCGACTGGCAGGGTCTCGGGGCCACAGGGAAGGCACATGTCCTGTAGGCCATCCTAGAACTGTCATCCTTCCTTCAGTGAGAACGGGCCGGAGCCTGACAGCAGTGGTGCACCACCCGAGCCAGAGCCCAGCGGGGACCCCATGGGAGCAGGCAGCAGTGCTGCACCCACCATGTGGCTGGGAGCCCAGAACGGCTGGTAGGCAGGGCCCTGGGGTAAGGTGGAGGGACAGTCCCTGAGTGAGCCCCTCGCCCACTATGACCTTCTCCCACAGGCTCTACGTGCACTCTGCTGTGGCCAACTGGAAGAAGTGTCTGCACTCCATCAAGCTGAAGGACTCCGTGCTGAGCCTGGTGTGGGTGACCCCAAGCCAAGGGCCGGGTGTCGGGAGGGGCGCCATTGGCCTGGCTGAGCTCAGCTCACCACATTCCTATTTCAGGCATGTCAAAGGCCGTGTGCTGGTGGCTCTAGCAGATGGAACCCTGGCCATCTTCCACCGAGGCGAAGGTGGGGGCTAGCACTTGGGGCGGGTGGGTGGCAGCTAATAGCCCTGTCAGAGATTGGCCAAGGGGACCCTCTGGGCCCCTAGGACCGGTCCTCAACCTAGAAGCAGATGTGTCCACCCACCTGGTGAGCAAACTGGGCCCCCCCAGGCCTGAGCAGCTGTTGCGGGCTCCTTCCAGATGGCCAATGGGACCTGAGCAACTACCACCTGATGGACCTGGGCCACCCACATCACTCCATCCGCTGCATGGCTGTAGTGCATGACCGTGTCTGGTGTGGCTATAAGAATAAGGTGCACGTCATCCAGCCCAAGACCATGCAGATTGAGGTGAGTACTGGCCAGTGGCCCAGGGCTCCAGGAAGGGAAAAGGCCCTGCCAACGGCATCACCCCCCATCAGGCATTCATGGGAGCTTTGTGAGGTCACGTGGTAGACGGGCTCAAAGCTGGGTGTGCTTGCCAGCCTGTTCCCTGCCGTCCACCCTAGACACAAATCCAGGAGTCTCTGTGCGGCCCATCCTCCCCTCCCTGCCTGCAACTCAAGCTCCTCCCAGGCAAAGCAAGCGTTGGGTCGGAGGGGAGGGGGCTGTGTGCATGTCAAGTGGTCCCAGGGCTGTGGCAGATTCAAGGCCCCTCCCCCTTATCTCCTTTCCCCACCCCCATTGATGGGCTCCCCTGACCCTGCAGAAGTCGTTTGACGCCCACCCGCGGCGGGAGAGCCAGGTGCGGCAGCTGGCATGGATCGGCGACGGCGTGTGGGTGTCCATTCGCCTGGACTCCACCCTGCGGCTCTATCACGCCCACACGCACCAGCACCTGCAGGACGTGGACATCGAGCCCTACGTCAGCAAGATGCTGGGTGAGGGACTGTGCCCAGCGGGTGGCTTTGGGGCACTCAGCCTCGGCTGTGCTGACCTCTCCTCTCTTGCCCCCAGGCACTGGCAAACTGGGATTCTCCTTCGTGCGCATCACGGCGCTGCTCATTGCGGGCAACCGCCTCTGGGTGGGCACCGGCAATGGAGTCGTCATCTCCATCCCCCTGACCGAGAGTGAGTAATCCCTGCACATCTGCAGAGGCGGTGATGGCTGCCATCAAAGGGTGCAAATGGCTACTGGGGGTGGTTGCTGCATGACCACATTCCTCACCGCCCCTCTGCTGACTGCCTCTCTTCCCTCCCGTGCTCACTCCTCGCCCCCAGCTGTGGTCCTGCACCGAGGCCAGCTCCTGGGGCTCCGAGGTAAGTCTGAACTCCTGCCTCCTGCTCATGGCAGGAAGCCTCTGACCCCAGACCTCTATGGCAGGTGCTTTCCCGCCCTCCCTCTCTCCCCCCACCCACCCCT
>NW_007257440.1:888562-891178 GCF_000164805.1 Carlito syrichta
CCTGCCCCACTTGCTGGGAATCCAGAGCACCCCCATCTGCAGGCTCAGCGACCTCACACCCCTCTGTCTCCAGCCAACAAGACATCCCCCACCTCTGGGGAGGGAGCCCGCCCAGGGGGCATTATCCACGTGTACGGGGACGACAACAGTGACAAGTCAGCCAGCAGCTTCATCCCCTACTGCTCCATGGCCCAGGCCCAGCTCTGCTTCCATGGGCACCGCGATGCTGTCAAATTCTTCGTCTCGGTGCCAGGTGAGGCCAGGCCCTCTGTCTCACCCACGCCTCTTGGGCCTGTAGCTCAGGCACCCATTCAGGAGGCTACGGTCCTGAGGTGCCTCTGCCCTACCACAGGGAATGTGCTGGCCACTCTCAATGGCAGCGTGCTTGACAGTCCGTCTGAGAGCCCAGGGCCCACCGCCCCTGCCTCCGAAGTCGAGGGCCAGAAGCTGAAGAACGTGCTGGTGTTGAGCGGTGGGGAAGGCTACATCGACTTCCGCATCGGTGAGGGGCGCAGCTTGGAGGTGGGACCCGGGTGCTGGCTGCAAGCCTGGCCCTCATGGCTGCCCTCTCTCCAGGGGACGGAGAGGATGACGAGACTGAAGAAGGCACGGGGGACGTGAGCCAGGTGAAGCCCATGCTGTCCAAGGCGGAGCGCAGCCACATCATCGTGTGGCAGGTGTCTTACACCCCCGAGTGAGCCACCACCTTGCCCTGCCTGATGCCAACATGTACATAGGACCCCCCGCCCACCTGCGTCCCCGCCTGCAGGGCAGCCAGGCGCCCATCCGCCCTTCTTCTAACCTCTCAACCTGCAGCTTTCACCTGAGCCCGGCCCCCATCCAGCTGGCAGGGAATACAGGGATGTGGGTCAGCTGGGAGGAGGGGAGGTAGCATTTCTGCCTGAGAGGGGAAGACCCTCTTGGGGCACCCTTTCCTCAGCGGCTTCTGGCCAGCATCCAGCCCAAAGTCCTCGAGTCCAGGACACCCTGGGCCAGAGCAAGGCGGGTCTGAGGTGACTGTGAGCAGGTGGCCCTGGTTCCACCCTGGGCTCCCCACTCCCTGGCATCCCCAGAGCAGGACACGGGCTTCACACTGCTGAGTCTTCCCGCCCTGAGCCCACCTGCCTCTGCATGCTGCCTGCAGGGTTCCACCCTGCCTAAGGGAGCCAGGCCAGTGACGAGCCTTTGCCCAGGGAGGCACGCTCAGCCTGCCCGGGTGCCTGCACCCAGCTAGCCTTCTCTGGGGCTTCCCCTATCCCCAAGCTTCTGTTCCCTCAGCCCCCACCCTGGCTTCCCCCCTGCTTAGGGGTCTGGCATGAAAGCGCAGGCCAGGATCCCTGGGGTAGCTGCTTGAGAAGACAAAACCAGCTACCCCTTTTCCCTGGAGCCCGTGGTCGTCCCCAGTGTGGGTGGGCTCTCACCAGTTCCCTCCCTGACCCATGTCCCCCAGGCTCTACCTGGGCAGAAGACTTACCTTGGAGGAGCAGAAGCCCTCCCAGAAGCCCCTAGAGTGGAATTTCTCAGGCCGCCAGGGCAGGCCCAGGCTTCAGGAAGAAGGGGAGGCCCCTGGCCTCTCCTGGGGTCGGTCCTAGGACGCAGGCTCAGCCTCAGGTTGATGGGGGATGGTGTGCTCCAGGGGCCTGCCTCCTGCACGTCCCAGACACGCTACTAAGTGCCTAGGGTTGCCTGCTGTGGCCTGCTCCCAGAGAGTAGTTGACAAGAGGCTGCTGAGCAAAGCCCGGAGGGCTAGAAGCGGAGCCAGCCTGGCTCTAGGCACATAGGGCAGGTGCCACCCTGGATTCCCTCCCAGGGTGGACGGGCTTTGGGGCCTACTCCCACCTTCCAGGCCAGGCCTTACTCTGCTCTGGGAGGCCCCAGTCAGGGCAGCCCAGCCCCTCAGCCTGCCCCTCCCACCAGAGAAGCACAGATCTCGGGGAGCTGTCCCATGAGTCCAGCTGGCCACCACAGGCTGCAGCCATGTGCAGCTGCAGGCTTCTCCCCACCACCCTACCACCTCCACTGTGATGTATGTCAGGTCCCTCGTCTGTTCCCACGGGTTGTGAAGTGACTTGGGGGTGAGCCAGGTGGGGGCAGCTGGGGAAGGGTGACGATTCTCCTCAGGCTTTGGCCCTGCAAGTGAACCCACATATCTGCTCTGTATGTAATAAACGTCTTAACGTCGTACCTCTGTCTGTCCGTGGGCTTAAAGCAATGTGACAATGAGGATTTGCCTCCGTTTATTATTAAAAGAAACACTGGACGAAGCTGGGCACCATGAAAAGCCCTGGCACGTTCCCAGGGTGCTGTGGACGCCATACGCAGGCTCTGACTCCGGAGTAGCTCCTCTTGGCCAGGAAGGCTGGGCGCAGTCCACACGAGGTCCTTCCTGCAGGGGCGCCACGGTCCCTGCGCAGAAGGGATGTTCGGAGCCCTGGGGGGTGGGGCCCAGAAGTCTGGCTCGCTCCAGGCCTGGAGGATGCTGGAGTATCCCAGCCTCTTTTAGACACGCACATCTGCCCGGGTGGCTACTCGTACAGCCAGTGCCCGGCGCTGTCCTCCCAGCACAGGAGCTCGTCTGTGCTGAACCACAGTGCGATTTCGCGGCGGGCGCTCTCC
>NW_007257440.1:891837-903074 GCF_000164805.1 Carlito syrichta
TCACCTGCACCAGCTTCAGAGCCACCAGCTTGAAGCCCTTCCTCTCGAAGCGCCGCACGATCTCGCCCACCAGCCGCCGTTGCACGCCGTCTGGCTTCACGGCCAGGAAGGTCCGCTCGTGCACGCCGGTGCAGGCTGCGGGGACCCGCAGGGCCGGGACGTCAAGTCGGCCCAGCCCCGGCCGTCTCCCCGCCCCCCGGCCCGCGCCACTCACCTGCCTGGAAGAAGGTGGCGAAGATGGTCAGCACCAAGCAGATCATGATGGCGGCAACCAAGCCCCAGCGCGGGCTCGGCGGTGCGGAGGCGCCCGGGGCGGGGCCTGCACTTAAAGGGGCCTCGGGCTGGCGCTGCCTCTGCGGCCACCGGGAGCCTGCAGGGAGCGGCGCGGCAGGGCTCTGGAGCCCAAAGCTATTCACTTGTGACCCCAGAATCAGGAAGCCATGTAGTTCCAGTGGCTCGGACACTACCTGTGCCTCCTCCAACTCGCTCAGGTCTTCCAACCCAGCCGGCAGCCTGCTTGGCACCCCCGGGACAGCTGCACGCCCGAGTCAGCCTCTCCTTCCCCACAATCCTGCAGAGGACCCGCTCTGGTCCCCCGCAACCCCACATGAAAAGAAACCACAACTCCGACTGCTTCCTTTCTCTTTATTCCCGTCCACAGTTTCTGGCCGGATCCCGGTGGAGACAACAGTCTTGGGGGAAGAGGAGCCAGCGCTCCCCGCCGCTTTCGGCTTTCCCCCAGAGCCTCTCCTGCGTGGCCTCTCATTCAGGACTGGGTGTTGAGGCAGCAGGGCCAGAGGAAAGGCGCAGGTACAGGGTGTGCCCCAACCTTCTCAATCAAGATGCAGACCCTCGGAACAAGTCCAGAAGGTGAGCCCCAGCTCTGCGGGAGCGGACTCGGGTGTGACCCAAAGACATCTTCTTTAATCAGAATGGCTACCCCCAGCTTACACCCACTGGGCAACCTACAGATTCTGGCACTTTAGACTGGGGTGCCCTTGGCCCTCCCTTTCATCTCCTGTTTGGCCGGGTAGTCCCAGGGCTGGATGGGTGTCCTCTCCAGACTCAGCATGGGCTCCTCGGGGCTGGTATCCCCATTCTTCTGCCGCTCTGCAAGAATCATGGCCCGGAGGAGCGGGGGATAGGGCGCAGAGCGCAGGGTGTCCTGTGGCGCCGGCGAGGAGGTGGCGAAGGCCTCCTCCTCGTGCTTGGGCACCAGCCTCCAGTCGTGGTGCATGACGTGCTCTATCTCCCGGGCCTCGCTCTCCGTCTTCCCTGGGGAGAGACAGAGGGATTTCACACACCTTCGCCTAACGGTCCGCAGGCTGCAACCCGCCGCTCGGGCGCCCAGTCTCCCAAGCCTTACCTTTGAAGGTCAAGATGCCCCAGGCCTTCCCGTGGTCCAAGTTCTGCAAGGCCAAAGGGAAGCGAGTCAACTCAGAAAGGTCCTCGCCCCCGGAGATCAGGGGGCCGGACCTCCAGTCCCACAAAAATGCACGGAGCAGGGGACGCCGTGCCGCCCCACAACCTCGCTCGGGAGAGTGGCCCGCAGGGGGCCAGGTACGACGGTGGGGTAAGGACTGGCCGCATGCTCCAGGGTCTAGGGCGGGGGGACCCGGGGCCTGGGCGGGCTCACACGTACCTGCGCCGTGTAGTCTGGCCGGACCCGCGTGAGGCGCCAGTAGCACGGCTCGTCGTGCTGCCACAACCAGGATTTGCGCGTGACCAGGCGGCCCAGACCGAAAAGTGGGAGGCGGCTGAGCAGCTGCAGAAGGCGGCTTTCACGGCGCGCGTCGGCCCAGGCGCGCACGGGCAGCCGGTGGCCCGAGTACGGCCGCGTCAGCGTCTCGTAGTCCAGAGCGTAGAGCTGCGAGTCGCGCGGTCGCTCCCGCTGCTCCCGCAGGGCGCGCACGCGGCGGGCGAACTCGGCGATCAGCCGCAGCCGCGCCTTCTTCCGCGCCATGGCCGGTCGGCTCCCTCGGCTCTATGACCGGAAGTCGCCGCCGCCGCGCGCCCCGAGGCCCGCCCCCAGCAGGAAGCGGCTGGTGTTCCCTGCTAAGGCATTCCGGCTCGGCCGGAAACGAAGGAGAAGCCGGGCGGGCCATGGCGCGGGTGGGACCCGGGAGGGCCGGGGCCTCGCGCCGGAGCTGGAGCGGCCGGCGGCGGCCCCCAACCTGGGAGATCTCGGATTCGGACGCCGAGGGCCCCGCCGGCGCGGAGGCGTCCACGAGAGCCCGGGACCCGGCGGAGGAGCGCAGGGTGGCGGCCGAGCCGTTGCGGCCGCTGCGGCCAGAGCAAGCCCTGAGGCGCCTCGCGGTGCGCGTGGACCCAGGTGCGGACATCCAGCGGGAGGCCTGCGGGGTTCCCACGGGGGCTCCACAGAGTCTCGCTTCTACTCGGAGCTCGGGCGTTGGAAATTCCCTCCGTCACCAAGCAGGGTGTCCTCGGTGCGATGGGCGGGTTGGGGGCGGTGAGAGGGGTGTCCCTACCGGCAGCCTCCTGCCCAGAACCTGGGGCCGCCTTCCGGCTGTGCCTGCTTCCCAGCTGGGAGCCGATACGTGCAGATCCCCGAGCTCGGCTCCAGCGTTCTACCTTCTCGAGTCCCGCCCAAGTAGGGTCCTGGTGTGGGTGGAAGAAAGGAGTGACAGCTCCGCCTCCCTCCGTGTTCCCAGCCATCCTGGAAGACGCTGGTGCCGACATCCTGCTGGAGGCCCTGGAGGCCCTGGGCTGTGAGTGTCACATCGAGCCCCAGTGCCCGGCCTGCAGCATCCAGTGGAGCGGCGTGAGGCTCGACCCCTGCCCCCGCAGCGTGAGTGTTCTGTTACTGTAGCAGGAGGAGCGCGTGGCCGTGGTTCCCAAGTGCCAGCCCTAGGCTGGGTGTTTTAAGTACCTGGTTTCATTCGTGAACTGTCACCGTCGCGAGGGTAGCTGCTGCAGTCGTGCTCATCAACACGAAACGAACGGTGCTGGTGAGGAGCAGAACTGGGTACCAGAGCCTGAATGCAGCTATGCTGAAGACCGTTCAGGCTCCGAAGAGGCTGTGGTCAGTGTTCTTGCCAACTTCGCAGATCCGGGCTGGTCTTGGCCTTGGCAGGAGAGCCAGCACCGGGTTCTATAGAGCAATCCTGGCAGGGCCTGAGCTTGGCTGTGGCCAAAGCCACAGAGCTGCTGGGCTGCCCAGGCAGAGGTGGGCAGCAGCTCATCCTGTTGTCCCTGCAGGTACCCCCGGAGCTTTGGGCTGCAGATGAACAGGAACTGCTTCTGCTTCTGGAGCCTGAAGAGTTTTTGCAGGGTGTCGCCAAGCTGGCCCAGGTGCTCGGGTGGGGCAACAATCCCTCTCCACAAATCATGAGGGGCTGGACTCCCCAGCAGGGGGGCACCTGCTCAGCCCAGTCCCTGCACCAGGATAGAGGGCTGGAGGGTGATGGGATGGGCTGGGACTCCTCTCTGCTGAGAAACTACAGAGATGCCAAGAGTGAGGTGGAGAAAACCTTGACCACACACAGGCACTGCAGCTGCTTTTAGGGGCTCCTAGAGAGAGCCAGGAGACAGGGTCGGGCAGTAGGCTGGAACTTGGGTTGGGAGCAGCTGGCAGAGCTGGAGGAGCTGTGTCCCCTTCTGTGACAGCTGACAGCCCAGGCCTTCCTAACTGCTCAAGCAGTCTCAGCTGCAGGAGAAACAGAACGGTCAGGTAAAACAGAACAATCAGGTGATGTTTGCGCCAGGCCAGAAGGTGACTAGGTTAGACCCTTTGCCAGGTCCTGGTGTCCAAGGAGCCACATTTCCCAGGTACCTACTGTGTGCCAGGGAAATGCTAGCTCTTCTCAGCCTCCTCAGCCTTGTGGGAGGCCCAGAGGCGGTTTTTCAGGAGAGGTGGTAGAGTGGAGGAAGCGCCTGCCGGGCTCGACCTTCCAGCTCTCTTTGGCTTGCTGCTCTTCTGCACTGGCTGTGGCCTGGCAGCGTGTGGCCCTGCTATCACAGCCCTCCCATAAACAAGTATGCCGCACATTTTGCCTTCAGGTCTCTGACCCAGCCTGCTCAGTGCCCTGGATTTCTCCGCAGATCTCTGCCCGACTCCACTTGGCCATCATTGGACTTGACACCTACCTATGGTACCGCTCACCCTAATGCCTTCAGTAGGGCTGGCTGGAATGGGGTTTAGGGAAGGTGGGGTCCCTCTGGGGGCTGCTGTGGCACAGCCGATCCTGCTCCCCTCTGTGGGCTCTGGCAGGGGCTTAAGTCAGGGAGAGTAGGACCAATGGGGAGTGGGGAGCTGGAGGGATAGTCTCCTCTGCACAGGTCTCGCCAGCCCACCACCCAGGGAACACAGCAGCCGGGGAGTCCAGAGGTAGCTGGTGCCAAGGTGACTGTCGGCTGGCCAGAGGTGGAGGAGGTAAGGGTGGATCTAAACTGGGCGAGTCGGCCTGGATCCTGGCACTGGGGCTGCCCTCCACTGGGAGTGGTTCTCAGGGTGGCATGTGGGGCTGATCTTTGCTGAGCACCCCTGGGAAGCCCCTGTCCAGCCACACCCGTGGCTCGTCTCCTCCCCAGGCCCTGGTGCTCCTACAGCTCTGGGCGGATGTGGACGTGCTGCTGGTAGCCTCCTGGCAGGAGCTGAGTCAGCATGTGTGCAGTGTCACCAGAGCGCTGGCCCAGCGCCCCTTCAAGTGTGTACTCCCCACCTGGGCCGATGCTGTGTGGGGAGGGGGCAGGACCACCTGGGGAGGGTGCCTCCCCACCTCTCTGAGAACAGAGCAGGGCTGGAGAGCTTTCTGGAGTTTGCTGGGGAGTATCCAGGAAAGGTGAAGCCTCTGAAAGTCCTCTCTGCCCCTCCCTGTTCTCAGGCAGCACCGGGAGTCCCAGGCCTTCTCCTTCTGCACAAAGGGGCGTTGGGCCTCAGGCAAGCCAGCAGCAAGAGACGGCCTGGGGCTGCGGGAGGCCTGGTGGAGGCAGATCCAGCAGTTCAATCGGGTCAGCCCCGCCATGGCCGATGCCATCGTCACGGCCTTCCCCTCGCCTCGCCTTCTGCAGCAGGTGGGCCGCTCCGCATGTGCACCCCCCGGCATGGAGGCCAGGCCCCCCAGCCCTCCCTGCTCATCCCTGTGCCTCCCCTAGGCACTCACGGCCTGCAGCACTGAGCAAGAGCGCCTGGGCCTCCTGGCTGACCTCCCTGTGAAGGCCGGCGAGGGCAGGCGGCCCCGCAGGGTGGGGCCTGACCTTTCCCGCCGTATCTGCCTCTTCTTGGCCACCACCAACCCCGACCTGCTGCTGGACCTGAGCTCCTGACCATGGCTGTGGGGCCAGAAGGACAGCACACAGCCTCAGGAACGACCAGATGTCCTGAGCAGCAGGGGCAGGACCCACAGCCCAGGGGGGGCTCTCAGGCTCTCTCTGGCTCGGGTCTGAGCCAAAGGGGATGTGGGGGTTGGGAAGCCTCAGAAATTCTGCTCGGGCCTGTAGGTGGCAAGCAGTGATGTGCCTGGAGTGGTTGGAGGTTCATATGCCCTGAGCTAGACACACGGGCCAGCCAGGAGCCTGGCAGCTGGGCTGCTTGCCCAGCTGGGAGGGGCTGTGGCAGCGGCCGCTTGGAGGCTTGGGCATGGCACCCTCAGAAGCGGTAAGGGAGGCCTCTAGGGAGACGGGAGAACCGGGTCTGCCTTCCCCACAGCTTTGTAGAGGCTGCCAGACCCAACAAGAGAACCCAGCCTTGCATGGCTCACTTGGTCTTACAGCTGTGTGGGTGTTAGACATAAACTCTGTTTATTACAATCATTCAAGTCTCTGTGACAGGAGCAGCAGCTGACAACATGCAAAGCAAGTGAGGAAAAGACCAAGGCTGGCAGGAATGGGCAGCTGGGCTCCAGTGAGGCTCTCGGTGTGGCAGGCAGCAGCCTCTCTGGAGAGCAGGGTCCGGGCTGTCACTTCTCATCTGCACAGGCCGCAGAGTGGCTTGGAGCCCCTGCAGAGACTGTCCTGGCCACAGGAGATGGCCCTGGACAGAGCTCACCCAGCTCCTCCCTCTGCAGCTGCCTGGAGTGTGGCTGGAAAGAAGGGACACAGATAATGGCCGTCCCACCCCAGAAGGCAGTTCCCATGGGAGTTAGGTCCGTCGGCAGCGCTTCCTCTGGCAGGGCTGGGGCTCAGGGCTGCTGGGACTGGCTGAGGCCACCTTGGGCGAGGCTGCCAGAGTCTTGTGGTGGCTGCAGTTCATGCTCAGCACCCAGCCCAGCTTGTTGCGCAGCACCTGCTTGAGGCCGGGCGGCAGGGGCAGGTCCTCCAGCATGTCCCCCGAGTCTGGCCGCAGCTGACGCAGGCGGTAGCAGCACAGGTACTGCAGGGAGGTGATACTGGCACACGAGCGGATCACCTTCATGCTACTCTTGGCTGCCGTGGAACACACCATCGGGTAGAACTTCTTGTTCTGCAGCTTGGTGGCTGCCACTCCTGGAAAGATGGGACACAGCCTAAACCCCGGGCTGAGGGACAGGCAGGGAAGGGACTCACTGCCTGCTCCCTCGGACATTGTGCTAAGGTCACGAGGTGAGTAGCTGAGGACCAGGCATCCACGCTGTCCAGCAACTCCACCCAGCCTGACACTGCCCCACCTCTGGGGGCCCTGGGACCTCAGGCTTCAGGGAAGAAGACTTTCAGGGAGCCCTGGGAGCTGGGTGGCCTGCTGACCTGAGCAGGGCCTCACCTATGCACTTCCTGTTCTTGAAGAAGGTGAGTGTCCCATGCCAGGTGTCCAGATGCACACCAATGATGGAGCCCTGGCCAAAGCGCGAGGAGAAGCTCATCTTGTCGCCCTTGTGATGGAGGAGCCCTGGGGGCAGTCGGGACGGGGGTGAGCCCAGGAGCCACAGCCCTGGCCCCACCCCACCCCCAGGCCACACGCACCCGTGTAGGAGAGACCCCAGCTGTCCTCGTCCCTCCCCAGCAGGCTGCAGAACGTATGGTGGTACTTGTCCAGGTCCACATCTGATGTCCCGATGCCCACCATCTGTGAACAGTAGGCTGGGCAGAGGGCGCTGGGACTGGACCCCAGGCCGGGCCCCCCAGAGGCATTCCCGGGCCAGCACCGCTTACCATGTCAGTGCCATAGACAGGCGAGGTCATCTTGATCTCCCAGAAGTGCTGGCCCTCCCCTAGCTCCTTGGTGCCCCGGATGGCTGCAGTGCCACAGCTGTACTCCATGTGAAAGCTGACCTTGCGGTTGTCACAGCTCAGCAGGGTGGCCGAGGACTTGTTCAGATCATCCCAGACCCAGTCGAAATCTGTGAGAGGGAGAGGAGAGGCCCATGCTGGCTGGCCCTGGGGTTCGCCCCCCACCCACAGCCCTGTGGCCCTGCTGCACTCACGTTCGTCCTCCTCCCCGCAGCGGCAGTCCCTGCCACGGTGTGCCGTGTGCAGGCTGCCACAGAAGGCCTCGCTCTGGCCGGCACAGTCACAGAAGGACTCCCCAGTCACAGGCACCGCACTGGGGATGGACGGCGGAAGAGACGAGTAATCAGGGTCAGAATCCGAGTCACTGTGCTAGGGGAGAAGGGCAGACTGTTCCCGCCTGTCGTCAGCATTCTGCCCTCCGCCAGCCCAGCCCAAGCCTCATCCTCCTGACACCCCCAAGGCCAAACGGCTCTGACCCACTGCAGAAGGGATTGGGGGGTGACTCCCAAGCACACAGCATGGCCCACCTCAACGCCACCCGCAGTGACCCTGGACGCCTGGTTCAAGAAGCAGCCTCCTTCCTTCCCAAAGGCCTGCCCTGCCACTGCTTGCAGGAGTGGCTCAAAGACACCACCCTTTCTGCTCAACCAAGGGGGCCCCAGAGACCCAGCCACTAATGAGCCGAAGGTGGCCCAGCCCTCTCCAGGCAACCTCTGGATGGCGGACAAGCCACAGGCCTTGCCAGCTGCTGCCCTAATGTGGGAGTGGAGGGACTCCCCAGACAGCAACCTGGCTTGGGCTGGGGTTCCACACATGGGTCCACGGCTGACTCGATCCCTAGCACAGTCTGGTGCTCAGGCTGCTGTTTCAAGCTTCTGTGGGAGCAGGAAGCTGAGACCGCCACAGGTTAGGGGCTCAGCCCTTGTGGCAGGTGCCAAGCCCTGGGGCCCAGTGGCCAGATACCAGGCTGAGCTGTTCAGGACTTTCTGGGAGGTCGGCTGGGGTGGTCTGTGATCCAAGTCAGGCCCACTCTGAAGCTAGGCAGGCTTGTGGGACACTGCCTTGGCTCTGGACCCCAGGCCCACCTGTGCAGGGCCCGAGGTGTTGCCAGCCTTGCTTGCCTTTGCCAGGCCCACAGAGCCCCAGGCAAGGCCTCTACCCCTCACCTGGTCTCTGGCATGCACCCAGCATGCACTCTGCAGCCCAGGTGGCCTTCCTCTGCTCTCTTCCCATCCTCTCTGCTGCCCTGTCACTCCAGCCCACCATGAACTGTGCCTCCTGCCCCCTCTCCTGAGCCTGGGGGTGGGGTCTCAGGCCTTCCCAGGCACCTTCGCCTGTTCTGCTTTTCCCAACATCCTTCTCTGAAATGCCCCTTGTCCTGCTTCCCTACCTTCTCCCACTGGGACAGAAGCTCAAAGGGAGGCACCTGCTCCTTCCAGTCTCCTTCCTGCTACACCCAAGTCTCCATGGGGACCCATGGCAGCTGAGCAAAGTGAGCAAGTTAGCGGAAGGCCACGTGAGCGAGGTCACCTGTGTCAGGCACCCACAGGGCGATAGGCGGCACCCTCAGAGCTGGCAGCATGTGCTGCCCTCGGGACAGGAAGGCCACAGGTGGTGATGCCACCCAGAGGAGAGTTTCTCCCTGCCAGGGGAAGCCACAGGGAACCAAGACACAGCTCCTGGGTGAATGTGGGTATATCAGGACAGAATGCCATCCTCTGTAAGGGAGGGCCCTGCACACAGGGCAGGCTCAGAAACACAGAAGGGGATCCCCAGAGGCAGGCCCACTGAGTCAGGAGCCATGGCACAGAGCTAAACATGGCAGGCCCAGGATCAAGCTGGCTAGCACCCCAGCTCCCTGGGAGGAGACAGACTTGATCCCCGTGCAACTTAAGGGAGGTGTGAGTCAGCCTTCCAGGGTGCCTGGACCGCCCACCCACACACGTGTACTACAGGCCCATTTGGCAACAGAGGACAAGCGGTATGTGTGTGTCAGATACTGCCCGGCCCACAGACACCTCCTGCATCCCACAGCCATGAGCCTGCAAGGTGGGGACAGGCCTCATGACCAGTGGGGGCTGGGTGCAGGGTAGGAATGCAGACCTGGGTCTCACCCGGGCTGGGAGTTCTGGGAGGCCCCAGGATGCTGCCATCCCGGTCATGGATCATGCCTTCCAGTTGGCCCCAAGGCCTGGTGGTCCCACAGGGCTCAGGAAGAAGCCCTCTGAAGGAAAGGAGCCCAGCCCCTCCCAGAACACCTGGCTGAGCCAGAACAATGCTGGCAGCTGTGACAGAAAAGGGCAGTGTCATGTCACCCAAGTGACAACCCTGGGAGGAAACAGCCCTCGGTGACTTGGTCTAAGGGTGACCTCAGGAAACCAGCCCCTCCCTCACTGCACCCCATCAGGCACTAAGGCCCAGCCGTGGCAGGGAGCAGTACGGGCCTGCCAGGTGCAGCCAGGCTCTGGCTACAAAGCCCACAGGCACATTGAATAACCTGGAACAGAGACAAACACGTGAGCCTCTATCCTGACCACCTGTAGTTCCTGAGCCTCCCTGAGTAGAGGAAGGCACAGGAATTCTTTTCTCCAAGAATCCAAGTTTCTTTTTTATTACATGCACATAAGAGGATACAGAGTACGTATCACCATAGGCAGAAGAAACGTCTTGACAGACACATGCCAAGTTAGCAGCTACCCCCAGAAACGAGGTAGAATGGAGAATCCCTGTTAGATGAACTGACCAAAATCCGACTGCCAACATCTCCACGCACTGCACTTCTCAGGAGAGAAAGCAGAGAAGAACATGATGTCTGCTCTGAGGTCTGGTCACCCCTGAGGCTGTGTGTGCTTTACACAGCATGGCACCCCGGAAATGGGCTCAGGGTGGGCCAGTCCTCTGGCCTCAGGAACATCCTTCCCCGAACTCCCTGTTCAGGTTGTGCCTGCCAAGGCAGCTCCACCCCTTAGCCCAGGTGTGCCTGCCTCAACCGCTAGGACCTACCTGCCCATCAGAGTCGTAGCCCCAGTTAGTGGTGCCTGCCAGAGCCACAGCCCGGGCATCCACATCTCGGCGGGCAGCACTCAGGACAAAATGCCATGCCCTGCTGCTCCTGGGGCGTCTGGCCATGGTGGAGAGGATCTGGAAAGAAGCACAGGTTTTGAGTACAGGAAGACTCGCAGCACCCCAGAATATCTCCCAGCATCCCTAGCCCTTGCCAGGCACACCAGCTGCTCCTAGGCTGGGCCCCAGACCCACCCAGAGTACTAGAGCCTTTGCTGGAGGTGTTGCCCAGCAAAGGCTCTAGTACTCTTCCTGAGTCCATACCTCCCTCCAGTATCTGAGCATCTGGACAAAACCTAGGTAGAGAGTGAGACACGCCACCCAGACACCCATGGCTCCAGAATGCGAATCTCAGCCCAGCTCTAGAGCTCGCAGGCATGTCCCATGGGTGTCTCAAACCTCAACTTGCTCCTCCCTGGTTGTCCAGTTTGGCAAATGGCATTTCCAGCCTCCCAGTTCCTCATACCACAAGCACACAGTCATCCGTCCAGATACCTTCCTCCTCCCCACCAGGGCCTGACCGCCCCACGACCCTCCACACCAGTCCATCCTCTCTTTTCCTCAGGGCCACCTGCCGGCCGCTCACCGTCAGCTGAACCAGCTCTCTTCACACACATTTCACAAGCCACCCGGCTTGCTGTTACTCTTGGGATAAAACGCAGCGTCTACAAGGGTCCTCTCGGCTTCCCGAGTTACACTGCCACGTAGTCCGGCAGCTCCCGCCTGCCCTGAGCCCTGAGTGCCTCCCCTCCCCCTGTCAGCACCAGTCCTCCTCCACCTTCCAGACCCGACTTACAGCAGCACGCTGCGCTCCGGGCTCTCCAACGCCTGCCTCTCCCCCGACCGAACCCCGGACGCCCGAGCAGGAGGTGCAGGAACGAGCGCGGGGGCAGCTTCCTCGGGCCGGCTCCAGGGCCGCCTCCACCAGCACCGGCAGCTCCTCCGTCCAGCCCGCGCCAGAGTCGCGGCTGCGATCGCTCCCGGCCCGGCTGCTCGCTACGTCCGCAGCA
>NW_007257440.1:903407-904116 GCF_000164805.1 Carlito syrichta
CCTCCCGGGTCGGCGAGGTCCGGCCGAGGCCAAGGAGGCGCGGACGCCGGCCCCGCCGCCGCTCACCTGCAGCTGCTCCGCCGCCGCTACCGCAGCTTTCCGTCGGGCCAGCCGTGACCTACTTTCCGCTCCGGCGCGAGACGTAAACAATCCCCGCCCCCCACGACACATTGGCTGCGGCGGCGGGAGGCGGGCGCGCCAGGCTCGCGCCTTCGGGAGGGGAGCGGGTCTCCCGAGAGAAAGCTGTTGCTGAGAGGCGGCAGGACCTGTCGATCCTGATCCAACGATCCCATTGGCCCCATATCAAGCAGCTGGAGACAAAGCTCGAGCGCCCATTGGACGCAGGACGCGCTTGGAGGCTGTCCCACATTCGAACGTTGATACGGAAGTACGACTGTCTGCGTTAAATCGTCTGCGCCGGAAGCTGCGGGTCCCACTCGGGAACGCCTCTGGCGATCTGATTGGTTGAGGCAGCAAGACTAGGCCTATCAAGAGGAGCCAGGGGCGGGCTCACACTGCCCATTGGCTGGAAGGTTCTTCGCTCTGACTGGGAGCTGGCGGTCGCGGGAGAAAGCGGAGCAGAGTCGCGAGTTCCTGTCAGCGGCGGGATGGAGGCGGCTGCGGGTGAGTGCGGACCGGCGGCGCCGGGCCCCACGTGCGGCTTCCCTCGACGCCCCGCCGCGGTCTGCCTCTTCCGGGGGCGGTCTCG
>NW_007257440.1:904136-941994 GCF_000164805.1 Carlito syrichta
TCCCCTCGAGGCAGCGCTGTGGGCCCCGCTGTGGCGCTGCCGCGACCCCCGTGTCACGTCACGAGGCACGCAGAAAGGTGTCAGTTTAAGCACAGTTGCCCCGTCTCTGCGCGGACTTTTGCTTGGCGACTTGGGCGATGCGTGAGGATTTGAGGCTCAGAGTTTGGGCGGGCTTCGGCCAGAAGTCTTGTTTAAGCGTCCCCGAGCGAAGGAAAGCGCGGTCTCCCTCGCACTTGTCGCTCCTTTCAAGATTCGAGAACCCCAGGCGGCGCGGGACGGGCAGCCCCCAGGCCTTCGGAAGAGCGGGCTGCCACATGGGCCTCAAGACCTCGGATCTGGGGCGGAAGGGAGCCGGGTTCTTTGGACCCCAGGGTCGTGCAACGCAGCTCGCCTGAAAGAGCGCAGACCCGACAGTGGGGTGTCCCGTGTTGGAGGGAAAGTCGGGAGCTGGTTCTCATGATGAGGCAGACTTGCTCCAAGCCAAGAAGGATGTTAGTGAGGTTGATGGAAGCTTTTTTAAGTAGGAAAACGTGCACATAAACGTTCAGAAGGTCTACAGGAGTGTGCGGTAAAAAAAAAAGAGAGAGAAAATTCTCTGTGTCCACAGGCAACCCCAAGCATTGGTTTCTTAGATCTTTCTAAAAAGCTTCTTTTCATACAGAAACATATGTTTGTCCGGCACGTGGAATGACCTGGACTTTGGTGGGACATAAAGCTGTTCGAGACAAGTTAACCCTGAAGGGGTCCTCACTTCCCTGAGGACCTCATGCTCTGTGTTCTTCCTTTGCTGCTTCCAGTACAGCCTCTGGCACCTGGCAGCCCTGCGTGACTACACCTGGTTGACAACCACTTTCTCTGCTTGCTGAGGCGTGCAGGGTTCTTGAGGGTGACCCCTAAGGGCTGTTGTCAGGAAAGGACCTGATGTGTGCACAGGCGTCCTGTGGGGCTCAGCCCAACCTTCTAGACAGGGTTCCCTGTTTTTCTCCAACATGGAAAACCAGGCTCCTGGGGACTGAGGCCAGCAGTAAGGACCCACCAGAGGCCCCCACAGCACAGAAGTGGACTTACACGCTCAGCACTGCTTACTTCCAGGACCTTTCAGTGTAAAAGGGGTTTTTTTGTTTGTTTTTCTTTTTGAGTTGGAATCTCATTCTGTCACCCAGACTGGAGTGCAGTGGCCACTCCCGGCCACCACAGCCTTGACCTGCTGGGCTCCGGCGATCCTTCCGCCTCAGCCTTCCGAGTAGCTGGAACTACAGGCATGCACTACCATGCCCGGCTAATTTTTTGATTTATTGTAGAGATGAGATTTCGCCTGCCCAGGCGGGTCTCAAACCCATGGGCTCAGGCAATCCATTCACCTCAGCCTCCCAAAGGCACGGGAGTAAAAGGGTTTTAAGCAATAGCATCTCAGTGCTGCAGGGGTGACTTCGAGGCTATGATCTCAGCTTTGTGTTTGCACTCCCTTTCTGCCAGACCAGTTGCCCTCCCATTTTTTCCCGGAGGCTTTGGATCTGGGTGCCTTGAGAGGTAGATCAGAAGGAGGAACAGTATGTGCACTGTGAGCCCCTCACTCACACCTGCCCTCCCAAGGACTTGGCTGGGAATGGTAGTTGAGCAGCTTGCTGGAGACAGGCAGGGACCTGCATGGGAAGGTGAGGGCTTGCCGAGGTGTGTATGGATAGCAGCCCCTGCAGCAATGAGAGGCTATCGCTTAAAAAGCAGGATTCGGGAGGGTGACTGCTAGAAGAGCTGGAGGCCAGAGTGGTGGGCAAAGCCATGCGAGGGTGGGGAGTGGCTGAGGATACTGGTATGTGCATTGGCCGAGATCGTAGCCTTGCGCCAAGGGACACTGGTGCACGTTTGCATCCCTGTGGCAGTCCTGGGTCTTCAGCTGTCAGTGTCCCTCCTGAGAACTGGAGACCCAGCCTCCTCCACCCCACCCCCCATACTGCCTCTGCTGACCCTGGGGGAGGGGTGGAGTCTCATCTGTTTCCTGTTGTGCCCTCAGCTTCAGGATCTTATCAGCTGTGTGTGTGAACTTGTACACAGAAGCATGTACGCATGCACACGCAGGAGCACACACAGGACTGCGCACAGACACATATGGGATCCCCTACACAGGACCATGCAGGAACACCCACACATGCGCACACAGGAGCATGCAGTAGCTTGCATGCCTGTGCATGCACTGAGAGGTGCAGGTTGGGGCATTGCTGTCCTCCTTGGGCAGCTTCAGTTGGTATGGGAGCGGCAGTAGTCGAGGGTCCCATGACAAGAGGGCCTGGGGCTGCTGGAATATCTTCCTGGTGAGGGGGTGTCTTTGCTCATGTCGGAATGAAGGGAGGCGGGGTCACACGGGGCCCTGCCTCACAACTCTGTGGTGCCCAGGGAGCCTGATCCTCTGTCTTACACTTCCGAGCAGAGCCTGGAAACCTGGCTGGCGTCCAGCACATCATCCTTGTCCTCTCGGGAAAGGGGGGTGTTGGGAAAAGCACCATCTCCACGCAGCTGGCCCTGGCACTTCGCCATGCAGGCAAGAAGGTGGGCGCCCTCCCGTGCAGCCGCTCGGCGGCACCTGCCCCGCCCCCCGAGCCTGTCCCTTCCTGTCTTGGTCGGAGGCTCAGCACATGCCCCTCACCCTTGCAGGTGGGCATCCTGGATGTGGACCTGTGCGGCCCCAGCATCCCCCGCATGCTCCAGTCACAGGGCAGGGCCGTGCACCAGTGTGACAGCGGCTGGGTGCCCGTCTTCGTGGACCAGGAGCAGAGCGTCTCCCTCATGTCTGTAGGCTTCCTACTGGAGAAGCCGGATGAGGCTGTGGTGTGGAGAGGCCCCAAAAAGAACGGTAATGGCCAGGCGGGGCTGTGGCGGAGCCTGGGCAGCACCCCTCCCCACATACTGCCACTGTCGCCATGAAGTCAGAAAGGTCCCTGCTGGCCTCTCCACCTCAAGGACACAGCTCCTCTTGTGGAGACACTCCCACCAGGGGCCTGTGGTCTAGTCAGTGTGGCTGTGAGGCTATCCCGTCTCCTGGTCAGGGAGCATCCAGGGACCCAGGGTCCCGGTGTGGGGGGCCCTGGTGCCTCTGGCGAGACAGGCGGCCTGGGGAGAGGCTGCTGGTGGGATGTGCCAGTGAGGGTTCTGCCACAGGCCTTCAGGGCTCTGAGGACTCAGGTGTTCTGAGCGTGGGTACAGACACCCCCGACAACCTGCAGGGAGGGGCTGGGGAAGGGTGCTGTGGGGGAAGCACAGCCCACCACCCCGCCTCACGCTGCAGGTGGCCCTGGGGCCTCCTGAGAGTGTAGTAGAGGCCGGAGGAGGGTGACAGTTCAAAGGGCCGAGGCCCCTTTCTGGGCAGCTGCTGGGCTGTGTGACAAGGACCTGCTTCTTTGCAGCACTGATAAAGCAGTTTGTGAGTGACGTGGCTTGGGGGGAGCTGGACTACCTGGTCGTGGACACGCCTCCAGGGACCTCCGACGAGCACATGGCCACCGTGGAAGCCCTGCGCCCATACCGGCCCCTGGGGGCCCTTGTGGTCACCACACCCCAGGTACACAGCAGCACCATTCCTGTCCCGGCCCATGGCCTCCTTTGCGGGCTGGGGCGGGCCAGGAGGGCATCCTTGCGTGGCCGAGCCAGGGCTGACTGGCCTGGCCTCGTGTCTTGACCCAGGCGGTGTCTGTGGGGGATGTGAGGCGGGAGCTGACCTTCTGCAGGAAGACAGGGTTGCGGGTGATGGGGGTCGTGGAGAACATGAGCGGCTTCACCTGCCCACACTGCATGGTGAGTCCTGGAGATCGCTGGCAGTGGGCCGGGACAGGTGGAGGCCACGAGGAAGGCCACAGGGGCCTCCCGGGCAGGAGGCTGAGGGGACGCCACCACCCGCCAGCCTGCTGCCCAGAATGCAAGTTGCCCTCACACTTGCCTCCTAGGAGTGCACCAGCATCTTCTCCAGTGGCGGTGGGGAGGAGCTGGCCAGGCACGCCGGGGTGCCCTTCTTAGGTGAGTGCCCTGAGCCTGGGTGCTGAGGTCGATTTCACTTGCTGGGCCTCTGCCCTAGGCGGGGCTGGTGCCCACTGAGTCCCAAAGGAGAGACGTGTGGCAGGGGCCACTTCACCTGGTCTCCTGTGGGAAACGCTGGCCGAGCCTCTGCTCACCCTGGCAGCTTGACCAGCATCCGATAAGCACCCAGGTTTAGGCAGGAACCGTGCGGCAGATGCATCTGCGGAGACCCGGGGGGAGAGGTGGGGAGAGAAGAGGGGAGGGCCTATGCCAGCCTGCAGCTCTGGGAGCGCCTCTGCTGGGGACACTGAGGTCCAGTCCCTGCCTCTGAAGCTCCCGGTCACAGGAGGTGGCAGCCTTGCTTGGCCTGTGGAAGGGCCACCGGCCTGGTGGCACCCCCAGAAACCCTCAGCAGGCACAGGTGGCAGGTGTGTGGCCTCTGCCCTCAGCTGCCTGAGGCCACGGGAGGTATGTGGCACTAGGCCTCCTCTTCCTCAGCTTCCACTGTTTTCCAGGCTCTGTCCCCCTGGACCCTGAGCTCACGAGGAGCCTGGAGGAAGGGCGTGACTTCATCCAGGAATTCCCCAAGAGCCCCGCGTTTCCTGCGCTCACCTCCATAGCCCAGAAGATTCTGGATGCAACGCCGGCTTGCCTCTCCTGACTGAGGCAGCCTCCCAGCCTTGTCCTGGTGCCATTAAGGGCTCTGCTCATGGGGTCTAAGAGGCACTTTCAGGGCAGAGGTCCCTGGGGCCTTCAGAAATGTCTCTAGTGTGTCAGCGCCAGCTGGGTGACCCATGGCTGAGAGGACAGCAGGGGTCCTAGAGACATGTTGCTGTGAGACAGGGATGATCTGGGACTCTGGCCCGTGGGCTCCTTCCCAGCTCCCATCACAGCCACGTGTCCACACTACTCACAAGGCTGTTGGCACTTCCACCGTTCTCAGCTGGCCCTGGGCTCCAAGCATCCCAGACAAGTGATCTTTTAACAGGGAGCATCCCATGAGGGAGTAAACTGATCTCAGGCTTGTGGTACGACTTTAGAGGTGCCTATCATTAAACGTGTCCCACTGTGGTGGTTACAAGGCTGATGTTTCTATAATTCTTCTTTAAGTTTCTGGGCTAGGCCAGTGGCTTTTTTAACTCCATTGCAGACAAGCGCCTGAAGCCCAGGTGAGGATGCCTTTGCATCTCATTTGGTGGGAGTTTGGGGAGATACTGTGATACAGAAACCTGTGCGTGGGGTTGCTTAGCCATAATGGAATGGGACAGGGGCAGAGCGTAACGAAGACCACAAAGGCATTTAAAAGTGAGCTGAGTCCTTGTTTCTGTACTTTTCCCCCACAAGAACAGGACAGAAAGCCCTTCCAGAAATCAGGATGGAGGCCCATGCGCCGTTCCCAAGAGAGGGGCTCAGGCCTGGCCAGGAGGGGGCGAGCAGGCAGAGGGGAGGCTTGGACTGGGAGCCTGGAGGGGACCCAGGGAAGCAACTCGCACAGCAGCTTCGAAGGTGATGGGGTGGCCCGAGTTTGTGGCTGCTGCTTTCCTGAAGAGGGCTGCTGGGCAGGAGCGGTGTGAGCGGTGCCTCCGTCCCAGGCTGACTCGCCACAGGTGCCCACTGCTTTGTTCCCGGCACGGCTGCACTCTGGCTGCCCTGGACCAGGACTCCTCAGGACGGTGCCTGGTCCTCAGGGCAGCACCCCAGAGAGAAAACGGGTTCCCAGCAAACCTAAGTGCCCGTGGTCCCTCAGATGGGGGCTTGCCTTGGAGAGGGGCCTGGGGGGTAGCCATGAAGACCAAGGGGACACATGGGGATGTCAGCAGGGCCGAGGCAGGGAGTGAGTGGGGCCGCAGGATTGAGGCCAGGGCTCCAGGCATGGGCCAAGCAGGGACAGGATGGGGAGGGCCAGGGGAATGCTGCCCACCCAGGCAACACCACCCTCGCCTTCCCCAAGGTGACTGCTCTGGATCACATGCTGCATTGGTCAGGTTGCCTTTAATGGATGACAGCTGGGGAGGCCACTGTGTCTCCCCCAACTCCGCTCGGGCTCCTTGCGTCTGCCAGCAAGTGCATCGCATGGGCCATGTGTCTACAGGTCCTTGGGGGCTGGCTGGTCGTTTGGGGGTGCTGAGGACCCATGCTGGCCACAGGTGAGCTGAGGGGCTCAGCAGTGAGCAAAGTGGTCCTCACTGACATCCCGCAGGTCAAGGCCTGAGACGCTAGGCGGGCTGGCGCAGGTGATGTTGTTATATGTGTACACGGGGGGCTGGCAGTCGTCCCCCTCGCCAACAGCCTGCACGAAGCGGGGCACGGCGCCAGGGTGCTGCAGGGCAAAGTCCCGCAGCGCCTTGAGGGGGCAGCGGCAGTCCCAGGGGTTGCCCTCAAGCCACAGGCGCTCCAGGCTGGGGGGCTGTGGCGCGAAGGTCCGCAGGGAGTTGTTCCCGAGGCTGAGGTAGCTCAGCCGCCCCAGCGGTGCCAGGAGGTCGTCGGGCAGCGCCTCCAGGCGGTTGTGCGACAAGTCCAGCCAGAAAGCCCGCCGCAGGGGGCCCAGCATGTCCGCCGCCAGCTCCGACAGGCGGTTGCGGGACAGCAACAAGTACTCCAGCTTGCCCAGGCCCTGGAAGAGCCGGTGGGGCAGATGCGTGAGCTGGTTGGAGGTTAGGTCCAGTTCCAGCAGCTCGGCCAGCCCCCACAGGCTCTGCTCCTCGATGCCCGTGATGCCGTTGTCCTTGAGGAAGAGCCTGCGCAGCCCTGAGAGGCCAGTGAAGGTGTGCCGGCGGATGCGGCCGAGGCAGCTGCCCTCCAAGTGCAGGCTGTGCAGCTTGCCCAGGCCCTGGAACACCTGCTCCGGAAGGCTCCGGAGACAGTTGCCAGAGAGGTTCATGACGGCCACGTTGAGGAGACCGAGGAAGGCGCCCACCTTGACCTCCTGGATCTGGTTGTGGTCCAGTGTGAGCACCTCCAGCTGCCCCAGGCCCTCAAAGGCCCGCTCAGCCAGCTGTCGGATCCGGTTGTGGCCCAGCTGCAGCTCCTCCAGGAAGTGCAGGTCCTTGAAGGTGCGGGGCCGCAGGCTGGCGATGGAGTTGTGTGAGAGGCGCAGCACGTGCAGGCCCAGCAGCCCCGGGAACGTGTCCTCCAGCAGGCCGGCCACGCGGTTGTGGGACAGGTCCAGCCAGCGCAGCGCCTTCATGCCCAGGAAGGCGCCCGGGGCCACGGCGGCAATGAGGTTGCGGTCCAGGTGGAGCTTCTGGAGTCGGGGCAGCTGCACGAACACGTCCGCCTTGACGCTCCTCAGTGCGTTCCTGCTCAGGTCCAGCTCGCGGAGCTCGCCCAGCCCGCAGAACAGCGCCGGCTGCAGGTAGGCCAGCCTGTTGCCCGCCAGCACCAGCTCGCGGAGGCTGCGCAGGCCCCGGAAGGCCGTGTCGGGCAGCACTGCCAGACTGTTCCAGCCCAGGTTGAGGTCCCAGAGGTTGGTGAGGCCCTCGAAGAGGCCGTCCTCCACCCTGCTCAGGAGGTTGTTGCTGAGTCCGAGTGAGCCCAGGCCAGGCGTGTGCCCGAACGTGCCAGCCGCCAGGCTGTGCAGCTGGTTCCGCTGTAGGTGCAGATGGTACAGGTTCTGCAGGCCCAGCAGCGCCTGCGGCTCCAGGCCACCCAGCTGGCTTCCCTGCAGGTTGAGGAAGTCCAAGCTAGAGAGGTTCCGGAAGGCCGCAGGGGGGATGGTGGAGAGGTTGTTGCCGTCCAGCCACAGGGCCCTGGCGCCATCCGGAATGCCGTCGGGCAGCCGCGTGAGGTTCCTTGAGCTGCAGAAGACGCTGAGCTCGTCCACGTCGTCATCGTAGTTGCAGGTGCAGACGGCCGGGCACTGGGGACCCTCAGCATCCCCGGGCACCCCGGACTCGGCTCCTTCCAGGCCATGAGGGCCCAGAGCCACCCAGGACACCAGCATCAGCACCAGGGTCAAGCCTCCTGTGGGGGGAGAGGCTTGGGCAGGCGGCACCCAGGCGAGCTTTGAGAGTGCCTTGCCCCTCCTGGTGAGCCTCTGGGCCACTGCAGCCACGGGTGCCCACATGTGAACCGGGCCACACGGCAGCCACTTAAGTACGGGCGGGACCATCAGGTCCTCCGGCTCAAAAGCAGAATCTGCGCTTTCCACCCCTTGGGGCCATGGCGTGGCCATCCTGCCTCTTTGCAGGGGACACCGAGAGCTCGGCTCTCTGGCTTCACCCAGGCCACGTGGGCATGGCAGGCAAGTCCTGGCCGTCAGGCCATGTGGCAGGCTGCACCCCCAAGGCAGGCACTCCAGCCAGGCCAGGCTGCCACGTTGGCCTAGAGGAAGGGGAGGGAACTGAGCCATTGGCCAAGATCTGGCCATGTTCGGAATGTTCTGGAGCAGGTCTGGATGGGGTACTGACTTCTTGCCCTTGGAGGCTATACAGTGAACCAGCACCCCTGCCCCATTAGGGCCCTGCACTAGGGGCCATCTAACCTACCTGCACCTAGGTCTTGACCCAGCACTTTGGGGGACACCTGAGCACAGCTGTGGGGCAGACGGGCGCCCCAGTTGTGGGCTTAGCAGGGGCCAGGTACATCTCATAACAGGGAACAGCAGGCCCCACTGACCTGGCCAGCAACCTCCCTGGCAGTGACACCCCAAAATGCCACCACATGGTCCAGCCCCTGCCCTCAGAGAGCATGGGATCCTGGGACGGGGGCTCCCACCTGCTGCTCTTATGCCATGATGGAGTGGGGGGGTCCCTGGAACTCTGGCCCAGGCTTGGTGCTTGCTCAGCCTTGGGGGCACCCCCCAGAGATGGTGGGGCATGAAGTACTGTCTCCGCCCGTGCCAGGCCCCGAGAGGCTGGAGGACAGTGGGCCCACCTGGTGAGTGGACCAGGCCCAGGCCCACTCAGTGCCTCACCTCAGTTTCTGCACTCCGTCATTGCAGGAGGGGGGACTCATCCCTGTCTGTGCCTGGCCCTGCTTCTCTTGTGCCACCCGCCAGACCCTGGGGCACAGGACAGGAGCTTGAGGGAATGGCAAAGACCCTCTGGTGCCCAGCCCAGCTGTGTCCCTCTCCTGCCTCCGACAGCTATGTTCCCAACCGTGGGCTCCCAGAGCTGAGCCCTCCAGAGCATCCCTGGGAGCCACCTGGGCCTTGCCCCAGTGGGCTTGGGGACACTGAGGGCATCTCACCTTTCCTCAGAGCCATCCCGCGTGCAGAGCGGGCCACAGGCAGGCAGCAAGCAAGGGCACGTCTGTTGTGCCGGCCGTTCCTGCCCTCTGGATTTCCCCACTTCAGGGCAGTGCTTGTCGCTGGCCCGGCCCTGCTGGCCCCAGCTCTTTTAACCCTCTCGTTCCAGGCGGCCAGTGTCTGCACAGTCCCTGGGCGCAGACGGTGCAAGGGAGTGCTGGGGGCAGTTCAAGGCGGGCCGTGGTGTGGCCTGGAAGCCACTGGCCAGTTCCCCTGCGGGGTGGGCTGGGGCTGGGCTTCCACCTTGGAGCAGCCTCGGAGGGGCTGGAGCTGGAGGCAGTTTTGGGGAGCTCAGGCCTTGCCCATTTCTGCCTACAGCGAGCAGGCCTCAGGTAGCTCCGGGGACCTTGGAGCTCCTCCCAACTGCTTGAGCAGACAGCCCTGCTGCGGCTCAGCAGGGCCATCAGCCACCCTGGATCCCGCCCGGCTGCTGGCACACCACCCTCCCACCCTCCCTGGGGTTCCTGAGAGCCTGGCGAGATCTGCGGCCAGGCGCCCAGGTCTGCCCCTCCTGTCCGGTGACCTCAGGGGGCTGGGGTCTGGCCACTGCCCCGCCCCGGTCTCTTCTAGGAATGCCTGGCGGGCTGCTGGCTGCCTGTTTGCTTTGCCCAGCACTGTCCCCAGGAGGAGGCAGGCGGGGAAGAGCGGGGGGGCGCCTGGCCTCTCCAGCTGGGTCTGGGGGTTCAATAACCAGCCCTCATTTGCCCCCTGCTGCCCAGGCTCCGCCGAGGGTGCGACTACCCCTTGGTCACCCCACTGTATGCGCAGGGGCCACAGGGACATGGGCCTGTGCCAGGCAGGGACGAGAGCTGTCTGTGCCAGGAGGGGCCACGGTACTGTTCCCATCTGCCCCAGCTGGGCCATGGCTCCCCTCCTGCTCAAGCTTTGTCAACCACTCGCTGCCTCCGGGGGCCAGAGCAAGTGCGGCCCAGCTGTCATCCCACCCGCTGTCCCCCCAGCGTCCCTGCAGGGCCTTCCCCCGGCTTGTCAGCTGGGCCTGCCCACCACTTCACTGCCTGGGGCAGGGGAAACAGGCTGAGCCCAGCGGGGGCTGGAAAAGGCGCGGGGAGGGGAGGGGAGACTGGAGCTCCCACCCATGTGCACCCCCAGTTTCCAGGGTGCCCCATCCCATGGCAGCCGCACAAGCCCCGCACACTGGCGCCAGGGAAGCTGTGTCCCCTCCTTCCTTTTATTGAGAATTGATCCTTTTCCAAGTTGTCTCTCACCTTCTCTTCTGAGAAATTATAGATCCGCAGGGAGAAAGTCCACACCCAGAAAGACCCACAGGCCAGTTTACACAGCAGAAAGTGCAGACTCAGCGGGGGCCCCGGGGCCAGGGGGGCTGGGCGCTCCTCTCAGGCGAGGCTCCGGCAGCCTGTCGACCCTGGGCAGGCTCGGCGGGCTGGGGCGCCCCTGCGCTCCACCCTCCAGGCGGACTGGGAAAGGGGAGCTGGTGGGACTGTCCTTTCCTTCTGGGAGGAGAGGGCCAGGAACGCCTCCCTGCAGACCGCTGGCCAAGCTTGGCATGCTGGTCAAGCCTTATCCCAGGACTTGGGGACTGGCTAGACAGTTTTAAGCCTCTTTGACCCCTGGGTAACCCTGAGGCGTGCACAGCCTAAAGGCTCAGCCCCGCATTCCAAAGCAAGCCCAGCCCGTCCTGACTCTAGGCCGGTGGCAGCCTCAGTTCCTCCCCTAGGCCAGTAGCAGCCTCAGTTCCTCCCCAGGAGTCGAGTTCCGCCTGGTGGTGATCCCCATGGGAGTGGTGCTGTCAGGATGCATGGGTCTGGCTTCCTGTAGGACAGGATCTGAGTGAGATGCAGCCACACGTGGTGTCCCCATGTTCTCATCCACCTCGTGGATACAGTGATTCCTCTTGCTGCTGCTGGATGCCTGGCCCCTTCCAGCAGTGCCACCCCGAGCCCTTCCGCACACGTTTCTGTAGAGCCACTACGTGGTGTCTCCATGGGCAGGCCGCCTTTCCCAAGTCACTGGGCAAGCGCTCTCTCAGGCGTGCCCTCACCAGCGCCTCAACTGAGCCCAGATGGAAGAGGGACTGGCTTTTGCGGTGCTGTTTTCCTGGTGACTCGCACGTCTGAGTGTCTTTCAGAGGCTCGCAGGCTGTTGGAGTCTCCTGTTTTAGCAAGTGCAGGTTAAAGGCTCTATTGAGTTGTCTGTCCGTCTGACTCACGAGATATAAAAGCAGATCCTGGAGGCAAGCCCTCATCACATCACCAGTGTTTTCCCTTTCTGTTTTCTCGTTGTGATCCTGGTGAGAATTCTACATCTTAATGCAAGTTCAGATGTCCCTTAATGTTACATCTTGAACTTGGTTTCCCAAATGCCAGCTGTAGAGATGGGAAAATGACAAAACCTTTTGACAGTGGTCCACCTCATCTTGATGGTTTCAGGTCCTACTGGGTGCATGACTTGAACATCTTCTGAAACGGCCTGCAAACACTGCACCGCGTTGCCTCTCATGCGGTCCTACCCTCAAGCCGACGGCGAGCATGGGCAGGGCTCACACGTTCTCTCCTCTGTAAGGACTCCGAGTACTGCATGTCACTGTGTGAGGAGAGGGCTGTTGCTGTTCGTCACTTCAAGCCCACCGGGCTCCACGTGAGCCAGGGCCCATTCTGGCTCTCAACCCCCACCCGACTATCCATCTGCTGCCACACTATCCACAGGAAGGCAGATTTTGGTAAGTTCTGATGTTTGTCCCACATGAACTTCGAAGCAGCTTGTCGTGTCTCTTAAAAAAAAATCAAAACCTGTTGAATTCCAAGTTGTGCTGTAGTTTGTGGAGTCGGCATCTTTGCAGTATCGAGTCTTCATCCTGGGACATGCTGTTTCTCCCTTTCACTCAGGTCTTCAGTCTCTCAGTTGCGTTTTTGCAGATTTCTATGTTGTGACCATGTATGTATTTTTGAGGTTTTCTTTCCCTACATGGCAGTTATGTTTGGTATCATGATGTGTTATCTCTTCCTTAATTTTACTTGCTGTACATTAAGACTGGAAGTGTTTTCTAGAAGCGTGCTGGGATAACATAAAACGTCAAGCAATGTACTCCCTTTGTCCTACAGTTCTTTGCTGAAACAGCCTTGTTGATGTATAATCCATTTAGCATAAAACTCACCTCCTGTAAGCGTATAGGTCAGTGACTTAGTAAACAGGTGGAGCTGTGATGTCAACCGGCGCCATAGTCCAGCCGAGGGTCGTGCTCTTCTGTGTCTGATGTCCTTTCTTGGGCATGCTTTTGAGGTTCCTCCAGTGCCTCCCACCCTGTTGTGGCTGAACACTGCTCTGTTCTGTGGGTCCACCACACTTGGTTTGTCCACTCATCACCCTCTACTGGTGGATGCTGGGACTGTGTCCACTGGGGGCTATTATGGGACATGCGAGATACCTACGTGTGTATCGTCGGATGTGTGTTTAATTTTTCTTGGGTAGATTGTTAGGAGTGGAAATGCTGGTTCACATAGTATTCCACCTGCTTAAAAAACTTTTCCAAAGCAACTATGTCCTTTTGCAAAGCATAAGAGCTACAGTTGTCCCGCATTCTCACCAACATTTGGTAGCTTCAGTTTTTTGTTTTTAGCTATTCCAATTGTGATTTTTCTTTGTTAGTTAGTGATACTGAACACTTTTTCATGTGTTTGTTGGCCATTCTTGTGTCTTCTTGGGTGAAACAATCTAGGTCTTTTCTCATTTTTTAATAGGGTTATTGATAGCCTTGAGCTGTAAGACTGTGTATTATGGCTACAAAACTATATGTTATAGATTACTAGATGTAAGATTTGCAAGTATTTTTTCCAGTCTATGGCTTGTCTCTAATTTTTTTAAGGTTGTTTCTTTTTTTTTTTTTTGAGCTGGAGTCTCACTTTGTCGCCCAGACTGGAGCAGCCTCGACCTGCTGGGCTCCGGCGATCCTTCCGCCTCAGCCTTCTGAGTAGCCAGAATTACAGGCGTGCACTACCACGCCCAGCTAATTTTTTATTTATTGTAGAGATGAGGTCTCACCAAGTTGCCCGGGCGAGTCTCAAACCCGTGGGCTCAGGCAATCCACTCACCTCAGCCTCCCAAGGCGCGGGATTACAGGCTGAGCCACCGAGCCCGGCTGAGGTTGTTTCTTAAAGTGCAAAATCTTTTCATTTAAAAAAAGTCCAATTTATTGATTTTTTTCTCTATTATGGCTCCTGATCTTATGTCATATCTAAGAAATCTTTACCTAACCCAGGATCAAAAAGATTTTCTCCTACATCTTCTGAAAGTCTGACAGCTTACCTCTTACACTCAGGTCTGTGATCCACTTTGAGTTATGTGTATGGTAATTGTGGTGTGAGGTAAGTCTGTGTTCCCTTTCTTCCATGTGGATATCTAAGAATCCTTATACCATTTGTTGGAAAGACTATCCTTTCCCCAGTTGACCATAATATAAGGATTTATTCTAGACTCTCAGTTCTGACCCATTGATCTACATGCCCGTCCTTGTGCCATTATTACACTTCATTACTGTGGCTTTACAGTAAGTTTTGAAATCAGGTCATCTGAGCCCTTCAACGTTGGTCTTTTTCAAAATTGTTTTGGCTCTTCTAAGATTCTTGTACTTCCATAAAAATTTAGGATCCATTTGTCACTTTCTCCAAAAAAGCCTGCTGGGATCTTGGTAGGGATTGCATGGGATCTCTGAATCCCTCTGGGTAGAACTGACATCTTAATGATAGTCTTCTAGTCAATGAACATGGAATTTCTTTCCATTTATTTAGACCTTTAATTTCTCGTAGCAACATTTTTAGTTTTCAGTGTATAATTCTTCCATTTCCCTTTCATTTCCTGTTTTGTTAGTTGTGATGCTATTGGGAATGGAATCTTAGTTTCATTTTTGGATTGTCATTACTGTATAGAAAGACAGCGTATTTGTCTTTATCACTCTTCTATCCCAGGGCCGTGTTATTCCTAACGTTCCAGTTGTGCTTGTATCTGTATTCCTTATGACTTGCAATGTCCAGATCATGTTGTCTATGAATAAAGACATTTTAACATTTTCCTTTTCAGTACATACTTTTTTTTTTTGCATGCCCAGTACAATGTTGAGTAGAGTGTCTTGTTCCTGATTTTAGAGAGAAACATTGTCATCCACCAATTATGGATGCTGGATGTATGCTTTCAATAGATACTGTGGAAGATGGAATAATTCTCCCCTCCAAAGACAGCTGCATCCTAATCCCTAGACCCTGAGAAGATGTCAGGTCACGTGGCAGAGGGGAGTTAAGACTGCAGATGGAATTGAGGTTGCAGGTCAGCTGACCTTTGAACAGTGAGGTCAGCGTGGATTTTCCAGGTGACCCCGGTGTCATCACAGCAGTCAGAAGTTGTTGGCATGAGGCAACAGAAGAACGGCCTGCTGTTGCTGGCTCTGAAGACGGAGGAAGGGACCACCAGCCAGGGAATGCAGACAGCCTCTAGAAGCGGAAAGGGCGAGGAGATGGATTCTCTCCTAGGCCCCCTAGAGGGAATGCCATCCTGCCGAGGCCGAGTTTAGCCCAGGGAGACCTGTATCAGACTTCCTACCTCCAAAACAGTAAGATACATGTGTGTGCTTTTAAATCCGTCAGGCTGTAGTGACTTATTACTGCAGCAGCCAACTAACACAGATGCCCTTGATTAGTCTGTTCCTGACTTGATTCTTTCATCAAGAACAGTGTTGGATTCATGTCAAGTGCTTTCTGCATCTACTGATTGGATCTTGTCGGTTCTGTCCTTTCTGTTAACATGACCTAGAATTGCTTTTTAGATGTTAAATCAACTCACAGTCCTGTGGTAAATCTCACTTGATCATGGTGTAGCATGTTGCTGAACTGGGTTGCTGGTATTTTAAAGATGTTTACATGTATTTCACGACAGACACTGAACTTGGGGGGCTTTTCTGCAATGTCTTCTGCTGGCTCGGCCTCTTACACTGAGGAGTGTTTCCATCTCTACCTTCTGAATGTATGTGAATGGTGTTGCTGACAGAATGCACTGGTGAAGCCACAATCTTAGGTGTTCTCCTTGGACTTAAGACTTTCCAAATTTCGTGTTAGAAGTCTATTCAGATTTTCTATTTCTTTTTGAGTCATAAGTGGTTTATGTCTTTGTGGGGATCTGCCAGTTCCATTGAGTTATCCTTTTTTGTTGGCACACAGTTTTCCTAGTGGTCCTTTATAAGTAAGTCCTGTCAATTCCTGCAGGATGGTAATGATGTTCCCTCATGTAATTATTTTGGTAGTTGATGTCTTCTCATTTTGTTGGTCAGTCTAGCTAAGGGTTTATCAATTTTGGTGACCTTTTCAAAAAACTAACGTTGGGTGTTTCTGTTTTCTAGTTCACTGATGTCCTCTCTGGTCTTTATTCTTTCTTTTCTTGTTGGGTTTCATTTGCTCTTTGTCTAGTTTATTAAGATAAAAGCCTACATTTGTTGAGACCTTTCTTTTCTCATGTAGGAGGTTAAAGCTATACATTTCCCTCTGAGCTCTGCTTTAGCTGCATTCCATAAGTTTTGACATCTTGTATTGTAATTTTTACTCCTCTATGACCCATATGCTGCTTAGAAGTGTTTCACTTAATTTCCCAACATTTGGAGTTTTCTTTGTGTGGTAGCTCTCTAATTTTGTTGGGGTTAGAGAACATACTTTACACAATTTTAATCGTGGAGCTTTTATTGTGACTTGGTTTGTGGCCTATCATATGGTCTGCCCTGGAGAATGTTCCTTGAGTATTTGAAAACAATATTGGTGAAATATTCTGTAAATATCAGTTGGGTCAGCTACGACAGCACTTGCTCCTCTACATCCTTGCTCTACTTAGTTCTTCCATCAGTAATCGAATGGAGCATTATAATCTTCAGTGATCACTGCTAAGTGTAGAGACTCCGTCTCTACAAAAAAACAGCCGAGCATGGTGGTGCACACCTATAGTCTCAACTACTTGGGAGGCTAAGGCAGAAGCATCGCCTAAACCCTAGAGATCAGGGCTGCGGCGAAGCGTGACTGTGCCACCGCAATCCAGCCTGGGCAGCAAAGTGAGACCTTGACAGAAAAAAGAAACTAATTCCTGGTTGACAAAATAAGTTCGTGTCGTAGAGCATGAGCAGCCAAGGTTCTGGCCTAAGAATATTTTCCGAGAAACAGGACAAGCTCGGTGCTGGGAGCAGGGCGGAGGGGTGTGGGGAGGAAGCCGGAGGGACCCACTCCTGCTCCTCAAGGCCAGGCCCTGTGGAGCCCCGGGGGTCTGTGGGTCCGAAGCAGACAGGTGATCCCCCTGCAGGGCAGGGCGTGCTCAGGTGCACACACGTGTGTGTGCGGGGGCAGAGTGTGAGCAGAGCCGCCTTCCTCTCCGCCCGCAGGCCCCAGGCCAGAGTGGGCGTGCGGAATCCCCACCCTCCGCGTATTCATAGACAGGCTGACGCGATGACGAAGAGTTTCAGAACACGGGGGAGGCATGTACAGTCATTAGCAAGGAACTGACTGTCACCAACTGCAGTTCAACGGGTCAGTTGTGTGTTGTGTGAATTTCACCTCAGTTCGACATTTTTGAAGTTTCCGATGAGCAGAAAACAGTCACTCAAGTCCTCGGCTGTTTCACAGCTGGAGAGAAATTCACCACACTGGGACTCACGTGCCACGCAGCAGGGCAGTCGAGGCGGCTGCCCAGGAAACAGTGCAGCTTGTGTGGCTACTCGGCCGGCGAGAGGGGACCCAGACCCGCATGCTGGCCTGCAGGAGGCAGAGCCACACCAAGGCGGGCAGACAGGACCGGCGGGCCCATCTCAGACACATCAGCAAAGGGTCAGACCAGATGCCTCAAACGTGGCCGGAGGAGAGACAGACGGAACCCCCGCCGCACCACGTCCAACCGGGGACGCGGAACAGAACAGCGGACAATGCTCAGCCTGGGAAGGAGGGCACCACCACCGGGAAGCAGGAAGGCGTCACGAAAACCCTCAGGGATGGGTTTAGCCGAGGCGGTGACTTCCGTTCACCTCAGACGTCTGCACACGAGTCAGAGAAGAAATAAACACGAAAAGCAACCAAAGTGCCACACAGCCCGTGCTTGAGGCACTGAGCACAGAACACTTGAGGGAATGATCAGGAAAGAAAATGAAAGAGGCATGCGTAGTTAAAGTAAGAGGGCAGAACCGCAGTGGGAGCTCTGCTAGCAGGGTCACAGGGGCCCAGACTAGAGACATGCAGTGTTGCAAACAGGAGTTGAAAGTGTCGGAGAGGAAAAAAGCTTCGGAAGTCATAGCCCTGTAATAATTAAAGAAACAGAATCACGAGGTTTAAAAAATTCACAACACACCAGGCTCACATGGTTTTATAGGCAGATCTTGCAAATACAGAACAGACTAGAATAGAATTACCTTCTGCAAGCCTTCAAGGAAAGAAGTAAAGAAACATGAAGTTATTTATTATATACCAAAGTCAGACAGGGATGGTACAAGAAAGGAATCAGCAAATCAAATCCAGCAAATGAATTGGATTTGGCCCAAGAATCTATGACTTGGTATCAGAAAATCTGTTCATACGACTCCCCAGGCAAAAGGAGAATAGTTCACAGATGCAGGAAAAAACACTTGCTAAGATTCAGCTCCGTCCGGGAGAATTTCGGCCAAGCCAGGCCGGAGGTGGGGCAGGTGCATCTCGGGGCTGCCGGCCTCCCCAGCGGGGCGCTGCCTTGCCGCGCTTCCCTGGGGAGTCCGGCCTCACTGCCCCCACGTGACGCCACCCTTTTCGTTTTCTTCCTGCCTACTCAGCTCCTTGTTGTCTCCCTGACTTTGAACTTCCTGGACATGCTGACTGCACGTGGTTGCACTCGGTCCTATGGGCCCGGGACTCATGCTAGTAATGCCCTCATGTGATCTGCAGCCTGGGCTTCTGCCCACTCCTCCCAGCCGGCTGCCTCATGGGTGTTGTGCCCTGGCTGTCCCAGCTCATCGCCACGGGCTCCCGTATGCTCACCCTCACTCCATTCCACTAAGTGGATACTGTCTTTGTAGTTGCCCAGGCCAAAACTCAGGTGCTCACGGCTCAGCCCCAATCCAGCAGACGTAGTTGTCTCGTCGGCACTTACGTGGTCTGAGGCCCCCCTCCTGAGGTATGAGCCATCAGGGCCAGCAGGCCCGCTTCCACATGCACAGTCAGAAACCCTGGGAAGGGTCAGGCATCAGCTTCCTGCTCAGCCCACCCGCTCCATGTCTCTGGGAGGTGCAGGACACCAAGGTCCGCACCTTGGCCACCTGCCCCGCGCTCCTCCCTCCAGCCATGCCAGCACCTTGTTCTCCACAGACTTGCCCCAGGGTCTCTGCAGTAACCTTTCTCCCACCCTTAGTCCCCTGCATTTTTGCTGACGCGGCACAGCAAGGCCTCCCAGCCACCCTCTTGGAGGACAGCCCCGTGCTCTCCGGTCCTCTTCTGGGGCCTCCCACCATCCAGCCACTTCCATGAGGGCAGGGATTTCTATCTGTTCACTAAATCCCAAGAGGACCTCAACAGCTGCCTCACAGCCAGCATCCAGATTCTCGCTAAACCAATCAGTAAAGTCGGGAATTACAGTCACTGCACCCATTCGTCTCATATCAACACAAGGAGACAGAAGTCCCAGCAACCGGACGACAGGAAACACCAGGGAATCATTTGGATTAGCAAGTTTAGCTCTCAGGAGCCAGGTTCACTGCACTTTATATTTTCTGGCCCTGATATAATTTAAAAGAAGACACTCTTTATAATATCATCAAAAAACAAAGTGCCAGGGCCTAATATCCCTAGAGAACCAACCTCCAGGGAGAAAATTACAGAACTTGACCGGAAGGCACCATCTGTTGAGTAAAGAATTTGTCTGGTCTCTGTCCAGGGTCCTGGAAGGGAACCTTGAAAGCTGCACAATTTTAGTTCACAAGCCCATGGGTCACACCTGGGATGGGACTCGGGAGCCACATAATACTAGCCTGACCTCCAGGGAGGGGCAGCTGGAGTCCACACATGTGGCCAGTGACTCCTTTGGTCACACTATGTCACAAAACCCCAGGACAGACTTGACACTGAGGCTCAGGGTTTCCTGGTGGTGGACACACATATGCCTGAAGGGTAGTACTCCTGGAAGCATCCAGGACCCTCCCAGGCCTCACCCGGGGTTTCCAAGACAGAGCTGAAGGCAGAAGCATGGTGCCGGCCTTAAGTCTGCATTCTGCTAGAGCACATGGGTCTGAATCTGTGGCCAGCTGGTCAGAGTGTGGCGGGCGCCTGAGGTGAGGGCTGTCCTGCTGGGAACCGTGCCCTTCACCTGCAGGTTCACACTGAGTGGCAGCTGTCAGAACGGCGTCATGGGGCACAACAGCTGAGATCTAACTCGACCCGTGGCACACGCAAAGCCTGACGCTCTTCAGACCACAGAAGGCCGCTCCTTCCCAGACTAGCAAGTCAGTGCTCCTCAGGCCCAGGCCCTAACGTACGTGCCTCAGCACTGACACACAAGAGCAAGGCTCTTGGAAGGACAAGGTGGGCCAGTGTCCCTCCCTGGTGACAAATTGTCCTAAAGTTGCAGCAACTAAGATAATGCAGCTATCATGAGGACGGGGAAGCCTGCCAACATGGCATGGGCTCAGAACAGTCGATACCCATGGAAGCTGGCCATGTAGACAAGGGGCAGGAATCTGGTGGTCCATCCCATGTGGGAATATAGGAAACCAACCCTGGGCATAAAAAGCATCCTCACTGGAATTAGAAACCAAATGTGAAAGCAAAATGATGGATTTTCATCACAGGAAAACATCATGGTAGGGAAAGACTAGTTCAACATGACACAAAAGACAAAAGCGATATGTTTGACTCTATACATTAAGAATTTCTCTCTCCTAAGAAAGTGGGTAGCCAGCAATATGAGAACTGTCATCATGCACAGCCGAAGGACACGTAGAACATGAAACATAAAGCAAAGGACCCAAAGTGGAACACAGAACTTGCAACTGATAAAAGCGCCAGCAAGAAGGCTGGGTAGTCACCAAAGCCAAGAGCTGGTCACACACAAGGAAGTCCTGATGGCTGGTGAGTGTGCAAAGGTGTTCCACCTCCCTCGTGACCAGGGAAATGCATTAAAACTTCCACATACTGCCACTGCATGCTCCCCAGAGGGACAGAAATTAACATGTTCAGTACCAAGAGCTGGCAAGGACCGGAGCAACGTGCCCTGTGTTTATCCCCCTGGGGGAGCAGTACCAGCTGGAAGATTCCAACAGAATAGTCGAGGTGTTCTCCAGAGAGTACAACCTTCCTGTGCCTGCAGGTCCTCTCTGCTCCTAAGCCCCAGGGAGGCCTGTCCCACGCAGCATGGCTGTACATTTGCGGCAGCAAAAGATCAGAAAGTGCACGGGGAAAGCAGGACAGCACCCACAGCCTCGTACCCCACAGTGCTCAGGGCCAGCACCATGTCAGAAGGGGCACAGCGAGTCCCAGGAGGCCACCATGCCAGGGAGGACTGGCACAGCGAAACCACCCATCATGAGGGGACGCGGTGGACCTGAGGAGGGGGTAGGGTGGGCCCACAGAGCGTCTCTGGACTGGTCAAACTGTGCCAGGTGGCAGGCATGCTGTTCTCCTGTTCTGCACAGCTGCTGAACACTTCATCTCTCCTCTGTTTGCAGCCACCCAAACACGTGGCACCCATGGAGCCTTTGGGGTGTTGGAACGAAGGCGAGTGCGGGATCCCCGAGCTGCAGGAGGAGCCGCTCATCCGCCATGTACTCTCAGGGAGCCTGGCCTTGCACACGGTGGCCCTCGTGTGATGGCGGGAACCGACAGCCACCCTCAGCGGGGCCTGCAGCTCAGAGGCAGCGTCGAGCCCACACATCTCGCATCATACCCAAAGACAGGACACAAGCAGCAGGTACCACATGCCACCCCTGGGAGTCTCTCCAGGTTTGTGTGTGTGTGGTGCATGCACTTAGATGGGCACGTGCAAACCCCGTTCCACAATCCCTCCCACCACTGGGGTGACAGAAGCTCTGGCTCAGCCTATACCACCCTCTTTATTCCGGAAGGAGTTTGTGCAGCTCTCGTGTCACTTTACAATGTCCGAGACTCTGACGGCACAGTGGTGTGGACCATGCAGCAGCTGCAGAGCAACTGAGCCCAAACACAGCCCAGGACAGGGGTGCGCCCTGTGGCCTCGAGGTGCACAGAGAGCGACAGCTTGCGTCCCATCTGAGCCAAGGAGGCGAAGACATAAAGCAGACCCAGCACAGACCACCAGGAAGCCACCAGCTCTCAAAAGGCCAGCGGAGGGATCAGTGCCTCTTCCTGACAGGGAGGCCCCACCCCGTGCCCTGGGTCTGGGCCCTCAGCGCCTCCCGTCTTGCGGGCGCCTTGGGGACTGCTTTCCAATCCTCCCCACTCGGATGCCCAGCCACTAGGCCTGGGATGGGACTCGGTATAGCTGGAGCCCAAGGTCTCAGCAGGACACATGGCTGCGCGCCACCTCCCCAGAGTCCAGGACTAGCCTGAGCTCACAGGCTAAGAGCCCCCCAGGACAGCAGCTTCCCAGGGGGCAGTTTTCATTCCCTCAAGCAAGGCAGAGGGAGGGGCACCCACCCAGCGCTCTCAGGATCCAGCCTCCTCCGGGAAGAAGGATGTGGCCCTGCCTCTTCATTCGGGGGGCTGAAGCAGATCAGACCACAACCAGGGGCCACAGAGGTGCCAAATGTCACGAGTCTGACAGTCACATCAGTGCTAGCCAAGACCCCACCAAGCATACCTGTTCACATGGCCAGTGGGCATCCTGGAGTCTCCATCAGCCCTTTGCTGACATGAAGCAGTGTGCCATCCATCCCCAGGGACTTCCCAGGACAGCCTGCAAGAGCTCTAGGCGGCTGGGATGGGGTCTCCCTTCAGCCTCTGCTCAGCCTTTACCTTCCCTGGGAGCTCAGGACAGGAGACAGCATGAGCACAGCATGGCCATAGCGGCTGCTCCGACCTCGAGCAGAGCCCCTAGCCTGGCAGGGCCCCCGGCGTTTGGCTTTGTGTACAGTGTCTCTGAGCCGCTAACTTCCCCAGCCCATGACGGTGCTCAGAACTCCACTCGGCCCAGGGTAGGATGGCATTCTGCTCTCAAAGGGCCTGAGTCGGCCCATTCGATGTCAACACAAGAAAGGTTCTGTAAGATGACACAGAACCCACAAGGGTATTAACCCCCAGGGGTCGCCATCAGTTCCTCTGGGCAGGCAGGCTGGTGGAGGGAAAGAACCCAAGGGTGATGCCAGGTGTCTCCTCTCTCCTGCAGAGCCAGCAAAATGGGGGGAGCACTCCCTCCTGGGAGCCCTGATCTGAGAAGCAAGGACTGGAGGGTCACAGCCGCTCTTGGGGCATCATGCGACCCACAAGGAGGCTCGTGTGTGAAGCCCAGAGATAATGTACAGAGTCTGTAAGCAGAGGTTACAGGAATAAATACTTTTTAAAATTATCTTATAAATATGCATTAGAACATTTGATAGCACAAGCAAAGGGCTCTAAAATTAATTTAAAATTAAGCTGAGACTGAATTTCCTGTGCGACCAGCAGGAAAGTCAGTTACCTAAAGCAGCCTAGTCCCCAAATGCCTCTGAAGGTGGCAGCAGCCACCTAGTCCCGGGGTGCCTTGAACTGGTCCTTCTCCCTGCGGATGGCCTTCATGGTGGTCACGGGGTCTGTCTCGCCCGTGTGCTGTTGTACTGTCTTCTCCCTGCGAAGGTGAGCACCAGGCTGCAGACTGCAGGCTGCAAGCGGACCCTGCCACCCCTCCCGGGTGCCTGGAGAAGCCAGGACATTCTCAGAGGAGAAGGTACCAGCTGATGGCCGCTCGGGGTGTTTCTACCATGGGAAAATGGCACTGGCCAACCCAGACCTGGAGCCATACAGAAGGCAGGAAGGCAACAGCTCTGCAGCGCCCAGGCCCTCAAGCTGGGGGCTTCAGAGGGAGCAGCTCCATCTCCCACGGGTTCTGGGACTCTAGGGCTCAAAAAGGCCCATGCCTTGCCAAGGCACCAGAAAAGGCCTGCTTCCCCCCCCCCCCCCCCCCCCGAAAAAAAGCAAGGACCTGGATAAAGCTCTCCAGGGCAGGCTCAGCTGTACATTTAGGAACACAACTTCCATGGGGGAGGTCCCCCCCGCAGCCCCTGGAACCCTCACCTCACTCTCATGAAGGGGTTGTAGGTGAACTCCTCTGCCAGCGTGGATGGCACTGTGGGCTCCCCAATACTGTACTTCTCCTGCAAGAGAGACGTGTCACTGTGAAGTGGCAACTTTTAAAAATGACACTTCAAGATAGCCCCTAATGACCTCAAGACAGAAAGCAAGGTGAGCAAGAGCCTGCTCATGGAGAAGGGAAGAGAACTGAGTGTCCCAGTGTAAGCTGCCACCACATCCTTCCTTTCCACGCAGTCATGGAGGCGGCGGAGACAGAGCTTTCTTTTCATTCATTTGAGGTTTATGTTTCACATTACAGAAAGTTATCACTAGCGAAAGTGCAGAAAACACAGAAAAGAAAGCACGCACAGGGAGGAACAGCAGAATGACAGGTGTCAGGGCCCAGCAATGGCCCCTTTAGAGGGAGGTGAGCTCTCAGCAGGGAGGACTCCCTGGGAGGAGGACCACAAGTGCTCTGGGAAAGCCATCAGAGGCCCTGCAGGCAGCTTGTTGCCTCCACTTGGGAGCGTCTCCTGACCCCCGTTGACCAGGGCAGAGAGAGAGAAGGAATGTAAACCCGGCCCTCTGGCCAGTGGTTAGATCCTGCAGAAGCCTGTTCCCATGGAAGAGGCAGGGTGTCAATGGCGGGTCTCCAGACAGCCCTTGCCCTTCCACCTCCAGGTCCACTCAGCCTGAGGGTCCCCGTTCCATCCACCTGCTGCACACAGTGGTGCCAAGAAGGAACTCAACGGAGGGGGTGGGGTTGGGGGGAGGTCAAAAAGAAGGCGGATCGCTAATCTCTGTCCTTTCCCTTCTGGTGAAAAGAATCTTAGAATGTCTCATAACAGTCCTGTGCTTCCTCCTAAGAAATCCTCCTTCACCTCCTGAAGAAAAGGGAACACTTAAGGACAGCTTTACAACAGGCTTTGCCAGAGTCAGGAATGTAAACTGTTGTAGCCTTTGGATTATCTGAGTGTTAATGTGGGAGCAGTTTTTCCTACAGAAGCATGAAGCATGTGGAAATTAATTAACATATACAAGGACATTCACTGCAGCACAATTCATAAAAGTAAAAAGTTGAAAGCTCTAAATGTCTTTCCTAATGGGATTGGTAAAATGACTCATGGGTGACATCCACACAGTAGTACATCTTACACCAATTAAGGATGACAGTAAGATGGACACATGATGAAATAGGGGTGAGAAAAAATGTTAATGGTAGAAAGTAGGTGTCAGGCATATGAAATTCCTCTACATTATCTGTGTGAAATTCTTATAATGCGGTGTTGAAAAGGCTAAAAGAATGTTTAACACAGATATAACTCACATGTCAAAGAAGAAATCACAAGAGATTTTAAGTATTTCAAAGATAATGAAAATACAACATATAAGAATTTGTGGGATGCTGCAAAAGGGGTGCTTGGAGATAAGGTTATTTAAGCACTTCTGTTAGAAGATCTAAAATCTCCTCCCTCAGACTCCACAGGAAGAACCTATAAAAATAAGAGCAATGTAAATCCAAAGTAACAAAGAAGAAATTAGCAAAGATTAAGCAGAAATCAGCGCAAGAAAAAAAGAAGGGGTCGGGAAAGCAAGGCAAAAGTTGTTCTTTTTAAACATCAACAAGGTTGATAAGACTGGTGAATACAAACTGGCAGTCATCAGAATGAAATTGGGAACACCGCTACAGGTCCACTGACATTGGAGGTGGGGGCGCAAGTCATCTACGTTTAAGAGCTGAAGTATAAAACTTCCTAAAGGAAGCATAGGAGAACACTTTCTGACCCTGAAATAAGCACAGATTTCTTAAGAGACAAAGAGTATGAACCATAAAAGATAATATATTGGACTTCATCGAAATTAGTAGCGTTTGCTCCTCAAAAGACACTGTTGAGAAAATAAAAGGCAAACCAAAGAGTGGGAGAAACAAGTCAGAGTACATATATCTGCAGAGGATTTGTTTCCAGAATACACTTTTAAAAGACTGGAAATTCCAAGCATTGAGAATGTGGGACATCCAGAGCTCTTGCACTTTTTTGGTGGGAATGAAAAATAAGTCACTTAGGAAAACAGCTTGGCAGGTCTTTAAAAATCAAACACCTACTACACGACCCAGCCGTTCCACTCCTGCTGTGGTTTGGATGTCTGTCCCCCAACATGATGACACCTGATTTCCGTGTTGGAAGTGTTGGTGTTGTGTGGACAGATCCCTCGTGAGTGGCCCTGAGCCGTCCTTGAGGTGCTGAGTGCTGGTTCTGTTCCCAAGAGAGTTCCCTTGAGAGCTGATTGTTGGGGAAAAACGCCTGCACCTCTCTCCCTTCTTGCTGTCCTCTCCCGTTTTGTGCTCTGCAACACGCCGGCTCCTTTTGCCTTCTGCCATGAGTGGAAGCAGCCTGAGGCCCTTACCAGAAGCAGATGCTGACACCGTGTTTCCTGTACAGCCTGCAGAAGCATGAGCTAAATAAACCTCTTTTCTTTATAAATTACCCAGCATCAGGTATTTCTTTATATCAACACAAGTGGACTAAGACACCAAGGAAATCAAAATGTTAGCTGTATTTCTAAATAGTATCAACAAATAATCAGAAAAAAGCTTAAAGCACTTGTATATTTAACAATATGTGCAAGACCTTTAACACAAACGTTGCTAAACACTGCTGAGAAATTAAAGCCCTCAATAAATGGAAAGCAAATGTTCATAGAAAAATTCAGTATCGTTGAGATCTCAATTATCTCCAAATCTATTACTACAACAATTCCAATCAAAAGCCAAGCTGGGGTTTTTTTTTGGTAGAAATTAACAAGACGATTCTAAAAATAGAAATACAAAAGACTTAAAAGAGCCAAAACAATTTTGAAAAATAGAGGATTTATGCTGATTTTCAAGACTTAAAGCCGCAGTAATCAAGAGAGCAAGCTTTGATAAACAGATTGCCATACAAGCCAGTGACAGAATAGTGTCCAGAAGTAGATTCATGCATATGGGGTCCATTTTTGTCAGAGAAGTACCAAGATGATTCAGTGAGGAAGGGCTAGTCACATATAGTGCTGAATGAATGGGTGTCAAAATGCAAAAGAAAGGGAATCTCTACCCTTCCACCACAAACATTAACCTGAAAAGTGAAGATTTTAAAACTTCTAAGAAAAACTGCAGGAAAAAGTCTTTGCGAACTTAAAAAGCATAAGGAAAAAAAAAAAAGATTAAGCATGAATTTGATTTTATTTTTCAAAAGACACTGTGAAGGAAGTGGAAAGGCAAGCCACAACTGGGGGGAGATGTGTATCCATGCATCTGACAGAGACTTGTTTCCTGATTATAGAAGGAAGTCTTACAGCTCAATAACAAGCCAAACAACCCAGTGTTTTAAAAGGACAAAAGGGGCTGTTGTGGTGGCTCGCCCCTGTAGTCCCCGTGCTTTGGAAGGCCGAGGCAGGAGGATCACTTGAAGCCGGGAGTTTATGACTGGCCTGGAAACAAAGCAAGGCCCCATTTCTACAAAAACAGTAAAATAAAATTAGCTGGGCATGTGACACAGGCCTGTAGTCCCAGCCACTTGAGAGGCGGAGGTGGGAGAATCATTTGAGCCCAAGAGTTCAAGCCTGTAGTGAACTATGGTCACACCACTGTACTCCAGCCTGGGCAGCAAACTTGAGACCCTGTCTCTTAAAAAATTAAAATTAAAAAATGGAAAAGGCCGGGCTTGGTGGCTCAGTCTGTAATCCCAGCACTTTGGGAGACTGAGGCGAGAGGATTTCCTGAAACCAGCCCAGGCAACTTGGTGAGACCTCGTTTCCACAATATAATTTTAAAAATTTAGCCAGGCTTGGTAGCACGCGCCTGTAGTTCCAGCTACTTGGAAGGCTGAGGTGGAAGGATCGCCGGAGCCCAGCAGGTCGAGGCTGCAGTAGCCCTGAGTGTGCCACCACACTCCAGCCTGGGCAACAGAATGAGACTCCCAACTCAAAAAAAAAATGGACAAAAGGTTTTTTTTTTTTTTAATACAAACTTCACAAAAGGCATATAAAAGGCCAAAAAGCACATAAAAATATGGCCAACCCATTAGTCATGGGGAAATGTGAATTTTAAAAGCACAGTGAGATACCACTACTCACATGTTAGAATGGCAAAAATTAAGAAGACCAACACCATCAAGCGGCGGTTATTGTGTGTAGCACCTGGAACTCTCATGCACTGATAACGGGAACACAGAATGGTACAACCACTTTGGACGGCAGCTTATGCACATAACCATACAATGCAGCAATTCCACTCCTAAGTATGCATCCAAGAGCAGTAAACACATAGCCACAAAAAGACTTGTACACAGATGTTCATAGCAACTTTATTCACAATAGCAAAAAATGGAAAACAGCCCAGATGTCCACCAACAAATGATGGGTCAAATGTAGTACACCCGTTCCATGGGATACTACTCAGATGAGACACACATGGATGAACTTCAACCATTATGCTAAGAGCCAAACACAACAGAGTCATATGAGATGATCTGTTTATGTGAAACCCTGGAAAAGAGTAACTACGGTGAAAGAGCACACTAGCACTGGCTGTGGGGGGCTGAATGGGAAGGGGCAAGGGAGCCTTTGGGGCAGTGGAAACGTTCTGTGTCTTAACTGGTGGGGGTTACATGGGGTACACATGGTCAGAATGCATCCAACTTGCATCTGCTCACTCAAAACAGAACATTTTATTATATGTACACTATCCTCAAGGTTCAGTTTTGAAAAAGTGGCTAACTTTGAAAAGGAAGACACAAAGTGATGATACCATGCATATACAGGGTGATTGCTCATATTAAGTATTAAGTAACATGAATATTCACCAACTGATTAAGGTAGTGTTTGAGTTTTTATAATTAGTAAATTATATGCCACCTCAGAAATTGAAAGAGATGCTTAAAACATGATGTATTAAGAAGCAAAACAAACCTGCATGAGGCGACATGACTCAACTCAGAGTCATGGGCCCTCCCAAGTGTGCCCACTTCTTACTGACACAGTCTTACAGTGCATTAGGGGAAACAGATCCCAGTTTCCTAAGAACCCTCCCATGCTCCTGGCAGTCCGTGGCCCCAGCTGCCCTGGGCTGTGCTGTGGAGGCTTGCTTGGGGCCAGCCATCATGGAGGAAAATGTCCCTTAGACAAGGAGCCAGCAGTTTCCCCAAACAGAGCAGGACCCCGCACCTGATCCTACTTCTGCTCAGAAGGTAGGAACAGGGTAACCTGCAGCTTTGGCCTCACCAAGGGCTTGTTGGAAAATGCAGAACCAGAGCCCACCCAGGACCCAGCGAGTCAGAACAGACCATAACCAGAATCCTGGGGTTTGTCGTGCAGGGAAGCTGGACTACACGGGTCTGAATCACAGACTGCTTGCTGTCCTGGAGGCACCAGGTCCCCAGCCCTGGAGACAGCACCACAGTGCCAGTAGCCAGGGCCTCTGTGCAAGAGGGCCCTGAGGAGCCCTCAGGAAGTCACTGCACAGTGACAGCCCCACTCACCACGGCCCAGGCCAACTTCTCCTGAATGGCAGCGTTGCTGGGCTCCACATGGCGTGCAAACTTGAGGTTGTTGATGGTGTACTCGTGGCCACAGTAGACTTTCTGGGGAGAGACCCAACACATGAGCTTGGAGGGTTGTTACCACCTTTGAACTCCTTGGAGAGGGGCCTGAGGGTCCCTGAGCCAGGTCATGTCCTCTCCAACCCGGGCCAGGTCTTGCCTCCCACGAGACTGTCTTGCTGCCCAGATGCCTTCCCTCACATGGAAGACGCTGCCCGCCTTCCACACAGAGTGACTGAATGAAGTCCTGCATTGCGCTGCCAGCCAGGTCATGCAGATGACAGCAACAAGTGCAGGAAACAGCGGGGGCCAACATCATGCAGTATGGTCAGCCTCACAACACCTTTTCACGTGGGGCACCTCACAGGGCGTGCTCGGTGAGCAGACACCAGGAGGCCCCATACCCAAGCTGGGACAGGGAGGTGCTGCCTACTGTGTCTGGAGGGAGCCGTCCCAGGACTTCAAGCAGGGCTTTGTACATCTCATCCGCAGTCCCTTCAAAGAACTTTCCACAGCCAGCCACAAACAGGGTGTCACCTGGAAACAGGACAGTCATGAGGTGGGGCCACTCGGGAGGCTGGGGCTGAGACTCAGGGCAACACTGACCTTCCACCCTCGTGGTCTGAACCCCGGGCTCTGCTCTGGACTCACTGGGCAGGGCCCAGACACTGACAGGCTGCTCCACCCAGCACACCTGTGCCCCTCCTGTGCGTGTGCTCCCTCAAGACAGCTGACGGCATGGACCACCCAGCTGGCTGTTCAGACCTGAAACAGGTCAGCGCTTCCAGCCGTGGCTCAGACCCTCAGAGACCCAGCCTTTCCCTACCCGCCTGGCATTCCCCACCAGGCCTCATGCATTGTACCTTATCCCCAGCAGCCAGCACCATCCTGTGACCAAGGTCTCCCCTCTCACTCCCGCCTGAGCCACGAGAAGCCCCGCCCTCAGGGGACATAGGGGACACACAGGATACACCTAGCAGACTCATCCTGTTCCCCTAACCTAACAAAGCCCACCTGCAAGCACTCCAGCCTCAGCCCATGAGATGGCATCCCCACCCCAGAAGCAGGCAGCAGGGTCAGGCACAAGCCAGAGCAGGCATCTCTTCCAGGCCCTCCTGGGCACCAGAGATGGCACAGGTTGGCGGGGAGGCCTGAGAGCCCCAGGCCTCAGGCTGCAACCCGAAGGGCTCAAGACCTCAAGTCAGGAAGACCAAAAGACCAAAGAGACCCCAGAGGGGGGGAAGGGCAGGAGCGACCACTGCCCATGGGCCAAGGTCTCGGCCTCCTCCTCGCGTGTCTGCGTCCTCACCAGCAGTGTCACAGTGATACATGCCAGGCACATGATCCCAGTAAACACCAGATGAGACCTGGGCCTCTGCCCTTTCTCCCTTGCTACTAAGGGCTCCTGGGGGCGCCTGGGCCTACCATGGGCCAGCACCTCCTCCCAGCACACTGCTGGTTTCTCTACTCTTGACTTGCCCACCTCGGTGGGTGCCCACAATTCGGGTATGCTTTTGGCCTCCTCTTCCCTGGCTAGCTGAGCTGCCCCTGGGGCCCCAGTGCTTGCCACCATGAGGGGAGACCCCCAGTCTCAGGTCCTCAGCTTCATCTCCCCCATGTAGACCCCACCCTCGCTTATCCCGAGCACCAACCTCCTCTCCACCCCCTGGCCCGGCAGCACCCATCTCTACCCACCTTAGCTAGACAAGCCTCATCACTCGCTGCAGCCTCAGGGAATGCCCATCCCTACCCTGGGTGGTCACCACTCCCACCTTCGTACTTCTCCCTCAGTTTGGCTCACCCTTGGGACTGAGTGGGGGAAAGCATGTCACTCTGACCTGGGCTCAGGGCTGGGCCCACTGCCTCCCACAAGACCTCCTTGTTTCCCAGATGCCTTCCCTCACATGGAGGGAAAGCTGCCCAGCTTTCACACACTGAGTGACTGAATGAAGCCCTGCACTGCGCTGCCAGCGTGGTAATGCAGATGACAGCAACAAGTGCAGGAAACAGCTGGGGCCAACTAACATCGTGCCATATGGTCGGCCTCACAACGCCTTTTCACATGGGGGTTGCAGTCACAGAGGATCCGGCCTCCTGTGTGGCTGTCCCCAGGCCACATGACCTTCGGAGGTGACACCCTCCATATTTGCTGCCACCCTGTAGGCAGGCACTGCCTCCCAGGTGACACAGATCACCTATTCCACAATACAACCCTGTAAGGTGGAGCCTCTTCTCTGTTTATACCTGGGAGAAGGTGAGACCCAGGGGCTGACACAAGGGCCCAGGGTCCAGAGCCCACCCCACGAGAATGCAGGGAAAAAAAACAAAAACAGACTTTCTCAAAGGCCCCGCTGGGCCCCCACACTGCTTCCAGTCAGTCTTTGTAAACAAGCATTTGCTGCTGCTGCAATATCATGGCTGGAACTCAAATCTCTGCGAGACTCAGAGCTTAACAATTATGTTCACTCAACAAGTAAGGCAGTGGATATGGCCACCCAGGACACCACACAGGGCGGGGCTCTCAGCATCCCCACCATGGCCGCTGTCACCTGAATGTCAGTTGTCACAGGCTCCCAATCAGCATAAACAGTCTTTCTTTTTCTTTCAAAAGGGAAAAGTGCCTCAGATTTAGGGGACACATGTAACCCCAGTGCTGGCTTGGGCCTCACAACCCCCAGGGACCAGCACAGCTGCCTGGAGCTACCAGAAATCAGAGCAACTCCCACCACCACTTGCTGTGGAGGCTACTGGCTTTGCAGGGTCACTGTGTGAGGGCAGCCAAACCAGGGCTGGCCCACAGACTGTACCTGACCCCCAATGTTGGGCACATGGCAGCCACCAGCTGCCAAACACTAGAAAGACCCCAGGGGGAAAGAGGCCAGCCCCAACCCATCCCACTGGTGGCTCAGAGTGTGTTTGAGTTCCCAGGCTCAAACACAGATGTAAGAAGACAAAGCAGCCCCTGCCAGTCTGCCTGGCAGGGCACACCTGCTCCTCTGCCCACCGCCCACACCTGTGCACTCACCTGTGAACACAGCAGGGGGCTCCGAACCACCAGCCTTGCTCACAAAGTAACAGATGTGTCCCGAGGTGTGGCACGGTGTTGACAGGCATTTGACGTTGAGAGACCCCACCTTAAACAAAGCAGGTGACGGCATGTACTCCCAACACCCTGGCAAGCCTGTCCCAGGGATCATGGCGCATGGCCTGTCCCCCAGCCCTCCTCCCGATGCCTCCTCAGACCTTCGGAAAAGCCTGAGAAGGTGTGGTAGGAGCTCCCTGACTCCAGGACTGCAGGAGTCACTCTGAGATGCCCCTGGTGCAGCACTGCCCTCAAACATGAGTACTTTGTGCAAACCCAAGGGGCTCGTTTTCTCCTTCAAAATTGCACCATGTCTAAACCAGGCATTGTGCTAGGAAAGCCATTCTCCTTCCTGTCCCTGGTGTCTTTTTTTTTTTTTTTTGAGTTGGAGTCTCACTCTGTCGCCCAGACTGGAGCGGCCACCGCAGCCTCAACCTGCTGGGCTCCGGCGATCCTTCTGCCTTAGCCTTCCAAGTAGCCAGAATTACAGGCACGCGCTACCATGCCCGGCTGATTTTTTTATTTATTGTAGAGATGAGGTCTCGCCAAGTTGCCCAGGCAGGTCTCGAACCTGTGGGCTCAGGCAATCCACTCACCTCAGCCTCCCAAAGCGTGGGATTACAGGCTGAGCCACCAAGCCCGGCTGTCCCTGGTCTCTTGTTTGTTTCCTTCTCTGTCCCCACCTGTCCCAGTTCTTTCCTTCAAAATGGTCATACCTACAGAACAGGTGGAATAAAAACATCTTGGGTGTTCCCCAGCTCCCCAGCTTGAGACCACCCCAAGTACTCCAGCCACAGCTCCCAGACAAGCAGCTCTTCCCGCACATGCCATGTAATCACACTGCGACATTCAGCACTGATAGAAGGCCATCACCCATGTGGGCCATTCCCTGGCTATCTCAGCTGTGCCTTATGGTCTCACCCAGTCACACTGCACAGCAGGGGTAAGGGAGGGGACAACAGGGAGTGGGGCTCCCACCATGCTCCCCTGCAGACTGTGCCCCAGGCCTGGAGTCACAGCAGGACCACGCTCGTGCTCTCCATCAGTTCTCCCTTACCTGCAATGTGGACAGGTGTGTGACCTTGTGAGTCAGGGCCCCTATCCGGTCATCACCCCCATACACCTTCAGTCCAGGCTCCAGCTTGACCAGCTTCTCATTCCCTCCAGCGTGGTCCCTGGAAGTCAGACAGGATAGCTGGGGCTGCTGACTGAGGTGCGGAGGCCTGCCTGCTTATTCTCAAACCCTGACCATGCGGAGTGTTACTTTGCCCAGCACATTTCTCAGAAGCAGACACATGCACCTGCAGCACAAGAGACTGGCTCTTGTCCGACATTGGCCCCATTAACAATGTTCTCAGACACCTGCTCACAAGTGAGACAACTCTGTGTCCAACCCTGTGGCAGTTTTTGGAGGAGAACCAACTCACAAACACCTGGGTACTCACGAGGCCCGTGGCACCCCAGATCTGGGGCATGTGGGAATCACCTGGCGAACTTTCCCAAGTACCAGCCTGGCTTGCACCCATGTCCTGCTGCAGCTCTGGGTGCTGCCTGGGAACGGGGGTCTATGACAGGCCCAGGCAATTCTGGTGTGCAGCCAGTCTAGGGCCACAGCTGTGGCAGGGGGTAGCTGTCTAGCATGGGAACCTCCTGGGGTGCTTCTGGAAGACAAGCCAGCCCTCAGGGCAGTCTTGTACAAGGCAGCCAGGCTGGCACCAGCCCCAGTGTTCTGATGGCAGTGCGCTGGAGGCACCTCCTGGCCATTCCTCCAGGGAAGCCCGCCTGACCTGCATTTCAGAAAGGGCCTCGCCTGTGCTAAAAATCCCCACTGCAGGTGGCCTGTGAATGTACCACACCTGCAGACCAGGTTTCATTTCAAGGGATAGGCCAGGGCCCTCCCTGTGCCAGGGCACACCTGCCTCCTGCGGGTCCATCTGCCAATGCTCCCCTCACTTGAGGTCCACCCACGGACTCCTTCATGTGCCTCAGTGGCCACACCCCATGACAACTCCAGCAACACACCAGAAGCTGCAGCCTCAGCACAGCTGGGCCCTGAGATAACGTGCAGGGCAGCAGCCGGCCCCTCCGCCCCTCTCACCCTTCAGGAGCTGCTGCACACAGGCAGTGAGCACAGAGCACCCTCAGCACTGTGCCACCACCCATGGAGGACCCAATCTAGGGCTTGGTTCAGGATTTCACGTTCTAGCATGAATATGAGATGGTGCTGGAAAAAACAAAAAGCACTGCAGTACAGAAGACATCATGGCGATGACTCAGCATGGCAGACAGAAGCAGGGAGCAGCAAACCAACCGGCTCCAGGCGGCCACGTGGAGGATACCACCAGGGTTGCAGGGGTCAGATATGGCAGCAGCAGGGGCTGCGGGTGGCATGTGGGTGAATTTGTTGAGGGGGGGGTGAGAATAGGCCAAGGTTGCGGCTGCAGTCTCTGCCCCCAGTGCCCAGGCTCGGGCATCCACACCACCAACGCCACCAGAAACTGTGCCAGGGCCCAGCTGAAAGAGCCAGAGACACTCCACTGTGTGATGCTTCCATCAGGCCCTGGCCAAACCACCTGCTGATGCTCTCACTTGGGGGGGAGGCCTGAGGACAGCGTGAGACCCAAGGACCAGGTTCCAAGAAAAAGGTGCTAGCTGCCTTTGGGCACATACTTGGCAAAGAAAATTAAGGGCCAAATAAACATTTTTTTTCTAGTTTTGAAGAGCTTCAAACATTTCAGAAAGCCAAATAAGGGCAAGTCACTGAAACCCACATACAATGCTTTACTCATCCTTCTACTTTCAAATATTTTTTAAAGACCCAACCTCTCCAAATATGGCTGTTTGTTTTTTTAAAACACTAGCATCCAGACTCATCACTTCCCTGGCATTGAGACCAATGTGCCATCACACAAGCAGCCCAGAGAAGACAGCAGGGAAGGCAGCACCCGAGGCGTGAGGACATAGTCCTCCCTCTCCCCTTCACAGGCTGTGGGACCTTGGAGTCACTGCAGTACTGGACCTGCCACTCAGGGCCAAGGGACCAGGGCTCTGGAGACTGAGACGGAAGAGGCCTAGAGCCCCCAATACCATCTCAGAACCCTACCTGTCCTCAGTTCAGACACAGCCATCGGGGGGAAGAGTTCAGTGGCCTTGAGCACCCCAGGGCAAGAAGGGACCCAGGCTCCTGCCCTCCCCAGGTGGCACTTACCAGTGGTGGTGGGTGGTGAGCACCGTGGTCAGTTTCACACCAAGCTTCCGCACTGTATCCACAACCTGCAGCCACACAGGAGGCAGAACAAAGGTCCGTCACTCGCAGGCCTGGTTTGCCCACCTGCAGGGCGGGGTGCCCAGTGAAACCCAGGATGTACCGGCAGGGGGCTGCCAACATAGCCTGTCCCAGCCCCGCTGGCTCACTAGTCCAGAAAAGCAGGGTGAAGGTGCCTTTTTCTCTTGCTCAGCCTGGCAGTCTCAGTCCTACCCTGACCTCTCCCAGCCCCTCCAGCTGTGAGGTGACCACCCCAGAGGCAGCAGATAGCATCGAGGGACAGGAACCTTCTGCAAAGGAGGATGCATGTGTCTCTCGCCCAGGATTTAAAGGCAGAGAACTTTCTTTCCTCACACTTGCCCTGCTGGCAGTGGCTGGACGCTAGTTTGTTTTTCAAAAACTAAGTGGATTAATTTTCACTTAGCTTAGGGTTAATTTTCACTTAGCTTAGGCAAAGTTTCCAGGACACTGTGGTTATGAAACCCACTGGGGGTGAAGACACGCGCAGGGTGATAAGGGCATAACGCACCAGGCAGGGCCACACGTACCTTCTGGGGCTGCACCGGGTCCACAATGGCGGCCTCCTTGGTGTCCTCATCGATGACCAGGTACATGTAGTTGTCGGTCAGTGCGGGCAGCAACTCAACCTTCATGGCTCCCTGGTCCACAGTCAGACTCTTCCTCAAATCCGTGTGATGGAGGAGGACTCCCAGTAGGACTGGACCTGCAGAAATGCACAGCCTCGGCTTGCCCACACCAGGCCATCAGCAAGCCCTCATCCCACAGGATGTGGGCACTCGCCTTGCCAGCCTTTCTAAGTTCCTCATTTAATCACTTCCACAGGAAAATGCATCAATGGCTCATGCCCACATTCGTGGGAATCAACTGTTTCAGACTTGCACGACCTGTATTTTCTTTTTCAAGGACTTCAGAAGGACAGAACCACCAGCTTGTGGCTGTGATGCAAACCACTGTCTGACACACCACCGCCAGTTCTGAGGTATTCATACCCCTCTCCCTCAGGGACAGGACACAAAGAAGGGCCCACAGGATGGAAGTGCCCCAGCCTGGCTACTGCCCTCCAGCAAGTGGGCCGCCGCTAATCACCCAAGCCCAGGTTGTGTATAGCTAATCATGGCCCTTCTTGGGCCTCTAGCCAAGGAGAAAATGGTCCTTGCTCTGGAATGGCATGAACTCACGATATGGATAATGCAGAAGCATCACTGTTCCTAAGAAATGCAGAACTGGCCACAATTGCTCCAGATTCTATGGAAAACACAGAATCACCATCCAACTGACCCAAGGACTCTGCCACGGGGACTGGAAGGGGGGAGGAGTCGGTGATCAGCAGACAGAGGCATCCACCATCCGGCAGACACATGCCAAGACATTTTCAGCACTGAAACTCATTAACTCTCAAAATACACGGAAGCCCTAACAACACCTTCAGTCTTAACTTCAGAGGGGGCAAAGAACCACAGAAAGTAACAGAAGACAGTGCAGTTCTGGGGTAGGTGTTGGGATGGGGGCTTCTTCCAAAAGGAATCCAGAAATGGGCAGCACCCACCAACCCTGACTGACTCACGGACAGCATCTCCAGGGGCCATCTAGGTAGGGAATCCGACCTACCTCCCCATGGCCAGGGAAACTGCCCAAATTGTAATTTTTCTTTATTTTCTTTTTTTGAGACAGCGTTTCACTCTGTCACCCAGGCTAGAGTGCGTTGGTGTGATCCTGGCTCACCACAGTCTTAACCTCCTAGGCTCAAGCTATCCTTCTGCCTCAGCCTCCTGAGTAGCTGGGACTACAGACATGTGCCACCACACTCAGTTGATGTTTCAAACTTTTTGTAGAGACGAGGTCTTGCTACGTTGGCCTCAAACTCCTGGGCTTAAGCAATCCTGCCTCGGTCTCCCAAAGTGCTGGAATTACAGGTGTGAGCCACCACGCTTGGCCCCAATGGTAGTTTCAATGATTACACAAAGATATCCAATTCCCCTTTGACAGCCAGCCAGGCATTTTTCAGACCTTTCTCCTCATGCACAACTAAACAAACATTTTTGTATGGCCAGGTTTCTGCAACAATCGACACACACACACCCCACCCCCCAGCACTGTCTGAGCCCAAGTTGGGGGGCAGTGGGAGGGGGTGGGCCAGGGTTCAACCAGCACTCCTCGAGCATGGGAGCTCCCTCCTGAGAAGGCGCCTGCCTGACACATGTCCCAGCAGGACAAAGACCCGGTCCGGGCGAGGGGGCTGTCCCCACCGCTGGTGCCTGCTCCTCTGGGAAAGTCTCCCAGCTCGCTGCTTGCGAGGGTGCGGACCTGCAGCCTGCGGCCTGCGGGGGGGCCGCGGCCAGGGACGCGCTTGGCTCGGCTTGCAGGAATTTATTTTTTAAATATCTCAAAACCCAAGACGCCTCGCAGCCGGGCGGACTTGCAGCCCCGGACGCGCGCGGGGGGGGCTCCCTCGCAGGGAGCGGCGGCCAGTGA
>NW_007257440.1:942074-992765 GCF_000164805.1 Carlito syrichta
GGTCACCCGCCGCCGACGGCGCGGGACCGAGGGTTGTGCCACCACAGACATGTGCCACCACATGTCTCCCTCTCAGACCGGCGCCCGGCGCCCCCCGCCTGCCCGGCTCGGACAGCGAGACGCGGGTGGCCGCGGCGACACGGGCCGCGTCGCAGGGGAGACGGGGCGGCCGCGGGCTCCGCCTTACCCTCGGGCCCGCCGCCTCGCCCGGCCGGGCGAAGACCACAGCGGCGCGGCTTCCCTGCTCCCGCGTCCACAGAACGCCGCTCCGGCCGCGCGTCCGGCCAACCGACGGCCCGCGCCCGCCGCCAGGCGCCCGCCGCCCGCCTCCGCGCCTCCGCGCCTCGGCCCTGCCGGCCCCGCGCCCTGGCCACCTACCCAGGCCCGGACGTGCGCAGGCGGCTCCCAGCGCGGCGAGGCTGCGGCGGCCGAGCAGCCCGCGGCCCAGCACCATGACCAGAGCTCCGCTGGACTGCCGGACGGCGCGGGCCGCACCTCGCTGGCGTCGGCGCGTCGCAGCCAATCAGCGCCCGCTTCGCACTGCCCACAGCCAATCAGCGCCCGCCGGTCTCCGCCCCGCGCCGCCCTCAGCCAGTCAGCGCGCCCGCGTCCAACCCTTCCCTGCGCAGGGCCGGCCGCCGCTGGCGGAGAGGAGGGCGCGGGGCGGCTCCAGAGCCCGGCCGCGAGAGTCACCACCTATCTCCCGGCACCGGACGCCGGCTCCCGGGAGGCCAAGCGCCGCGCCTCCGGCTGAGTGCAAGGTGGAGCCAGCCGACGCGAGGGACGGCGTTCCGAGGTAGTCTGTCCTCTCCGAGTAGCCGTAGGCGTCAGGTGACCGACCCAGTCCACGTGACCCCGGGGGCGACTGGGAGAGTCATGGCGGCCCCCAAACAGCTGTGCCGCTTCTGGGAGTGGGGGAAGAACATAGTGTGCGTGGGGAGGAACTACGCGGACCACGTCCAGGAGATGCGCAGCGCCGTGCTGAGCGAGCCGGTGCTCTTCCTGAAGCCCTCCACCGCCTACGCCCCCGAGGGCTCGCCGGTCCTCATGCCCGCCTACACCCGCAACCTGCACCACGAGCTGGAGCTGGGCGTGGTGATGGGCAAGCGCTGCCGCGCCGTTCCGGAGGCTGCGGCCATGGACTACGTGGCCGGCTATGCCCTGTGCCTGGATATGACCGCCAGAGACGTGCAGGACGAATGCAAAAAGAAGGGCCTGCCCTGGACTCTGGCCAAAAGCTTCACGACCTCCTGCCCCGTCAGCGCGTTCGTGCCCAAAGAAAAGATCCCTGACCCTCACAACCTGAAGCTCTGGCTCAAGGTCAACGGCGAGCTCAGACAGGAGGGTGAGACATCCGCCATGATTTTTTCCATCCCCTACATCATCAGCTATGTTTCTAAGATAATGACCTTGGAAGAAGGAGATATTATCTTGACTGGGACGCCAAAGGGAGTTGGACCAGTTAAAGAAAACGATGAGATCCAGGCTGGCATCCATGGAGTGCTCAGTATGAGATTTAAAGTGGAAAGGCCAGAATATTGAGTCATTTTAAACAAGTTTCAGGAGACAAGGAGGCAAGACAGAAGCAACCAAAGGCTATTAAATGTCGCAATCTTTTGATAAGAAACCAATTCTTTAAAAAGTGATTTCATTAGATCGCAGTGTCTTAACTCACAGAAGATGGACTCTTCAAAAAAAAAACGTGATCTAGAAGGACTGGCCCAGAAAAAAACAACCAAAAATAAAGGGTTGATGATGCTTTAGAGGCGACCTTGTCATACCACATGCTCAAAAGACTTACCTTCCTTTTGTAAAACTGGATTGGATAAGACTTTTAGAGGGTTATTCTAGGATTATCATTAAAGATGTGAAAACTACAAAGGAAACTGAGTCATGTTCCAGATCAGTGTTTCCCAAATTTCCTTGGATTTGACAATCATCAGGAGACATTTGTAAAAAAATGTCCAAATTACTGGCCATCCCAGATCCACTGAATTAATGGGATTAATCTCCAGGGAAGCTGTTTAGAGAGCACTTCAAATGTTTTCTTAGCAGGGAAATGTGGAAAAACACTTCTCCACGTAATCAGCTAATTTAAAATCCTGTTTACTTTAAATAAAACTTAAAAGTATTTTAATTTGAAAGTGAATTTAATTTACAATTTAATTTAAAAGTGGACAATTGAGAAGACATCAGCTGTTAACTTATGGTGTCTACCCTGACTATTCGATTCTGAGTTTTGGGAGATAATTTTGAGATTACTGTTTTCCAAATGAACGTGTTGTCTTTTGTATGGCCTACAAATGTACTTTTCCCCCTCAGTAGTGATGAGGAGGAGTGCTTCCTTGTAGGGCTTCAGACCTTGGTCTTTGACCTTTGGCCTCTTGAGCACTGTGTTCTATTAACAGAGCTAACCAGAACTTTACCTCCCAACCAGAGGCAAGGACGCTTTGGGAAGTGAATAGCCTGAGGCTGCTGCTTTTGCTCTTGCCTGCACCCATCTCTGATTTTTAAAAAAAGCTAAGCAAAATATATATCATAGCTGTCAGAGTACCTAGTGGAATCCTTTAGGCTTAGGCAGGTACTCCTGCTGTTAGTGGACACAGAAATCACTTGCTGGCCCCTTGAGAAAAGCCCCAAAATCTAGTTTAGTAATAATGGTTAACATTTGTTGAGTACTGCTAGGCATTGTGTCCGGCACAGTTTATTCTGTGTATCCATGTGTGATGTAACCCTCAACAAAACTGTGATATTGGTGTCATTACTATCATCCCTGTTAAACATGAAGACTTAGATTTAGAGTTTAGGAAGCCTGGCTGAAGTCACCTGAGTGGCAGAGCCAAGATGTGACTCAGCCGTCTCAAGACCAGAACCCAAAGTCTTGACCACAATGCAGGCTGCATCTTGTAGTAGATACCTATATAAGACGATTCAAACACTTAGATATTATACAACCCCTGTGTATAAATTATAATTTAGTATGAGGAAGTGCTAATTTGATTTACTAAATGTCATGCTGTCTTAATTTTTTTTTTTTTTTTTTTGAGTTGGAGTTTTCACCCTGTAACCCAGGCTGGAGTGCAGTGGCAGGCTCATGGCCACTGCAGCCTCGATCTGCTGGGCTCAGGTGATCCTTCAGCCTCAGCCTTCCAAGTAGCTGCAACTACAGGCATGTGCCACCATGCCCAGCTAATTTTTTTTTAATTGTAGAGATGAGGTCTCGCCAAGTTGCCCAGGCTGGCACAAACCCGTGAGCTCAGGCAATCCTCTCACCTCGGCCTCCCATAAAGCGGGATTATAGGCATGAGCCACCACGCCCTGCCACTTAATACTTTTAATATTTTCTTTTTTCATTGCTTAGCAATGCATGTTATTACAGAAGAATCAGAAATAAAGATAAGCAATAAGAACAACAAAACTTCCTCTACCCAGAGACAGCCGAAGTTAAGCATTTGGTAGATGTTCTTCCAAATTCATAGGTGTAATTTTTAAAGTAGGGTTGACCAGATGTGCTAGCACATACCTGTAATCCCAGCACTTTGGGGGGCCAAGGTGGAGGCTCTCGAGCCCAGGAATTCGAGAACATCCTGGGCAATATAGTGAGACCTCGTTGTTATAGCTGGAGCGCGAGAAAGGAGTTGCCACACACTTGAGAGTTGAATTTTGAGTCCTTTAATAGCTGGTGGTCAAGAGGGGGCTCACGCCTAAAGAACTCTTGACCCTGAGCAAAGCAAGCAGGAGTCTTTTACAGGCAGAAACCACAGTTTTGCAATTACAGTTTACATTTCAGGGAGGGGTCAGGTTTGGGGATGGACGTCATCTCTACAGAAAATCAAAAAATTAGCCGGGCATGGTGGCACACACCTTTTGTCCCAGGTACTCTGGAGGCTGAAGTGGAAGGATCGCCTGAGTCCAGGAGGTCGTGGCTGTGGTGAGCTGGGATTGCGCCACTGTATTCCAGCCTGGGTGATGACAGAGTAAGACCTTGTCTCAAAAAAAAAAGCTAGAATTTGCTCACACCATAACATTTTCTAACATTTTCCCACAATACATTGTGACCATCTTTTTCCTTGTCAGCTAACATATTTATGCAGTGTGATTTCATTGGCTACATATAATTCTGAAGTCAGTCCTCTATGTGTGGACATTGAGATTGTCTCTGTTTGCCAGTAGAATCAGCATATTTGCCATTATTTCTTTTGGCTACGTGGAATAGTTGGTTCAAAGGGCATGCTTATATTGATAGTGCATTATTAGTCTAGCTAGTAGGTAGAAAGTTCAGCTAAATACATCTATCAAGGTGACAGATTGTTAAAGCAAGCTAAAGGTATAAGGTAGGGGCAGTATTCACATGTAACCCTGTTAGGTGGCACAAGCCAGCACCCAGAGTACAGTGCCCATGGAGTCCATGTTCACCATAGTGTTGGGATACGCTTCATCAAATGTGACATCGGTATTGCAGGTACAGGCACACAAAGTCCTTGGATGCAAGAATCAAAAACAGATGCCAAGTTGATGTTGCTAAAATCACAGTAATTTTAGCACTCAGAAGACACATTTTCCCTAATTTCTTATTTTGGATAAATTTAAACCTACAAAAGCATGAAAGACTAATACAATAAACTCCATATACCCCTCAACAGAATTAACAATTGTCCATGTTAGCTATGGTTGTCCTCTGTACATCACTCCCCCTCCCTCTCCCACTCTGTCCCCTTCCCCCGCTCTGTGCGCCTATCCCTCGCTCCCTCTGTCTCTCTCTATCCATGTCTCTCCCTTCCTCCCTCTCTCTCTCTACACACACACACGTCCTTATTCTGCAAACCCGTTGGGACAGAAATTGCTGAAACACTCTGCCCTTCCAGTGGCTTCACATGTGTTCTGTGGTGTTTTTAAAACATGTGTTCATTGGGCTTTTATTTTTAAATGACCATTATACATCCACTTATATTATGAACATCTTTCCAGGTCAGTGACTGTAGATGTACATACCATTTTTAATGGCTGTAACTGAGATCATGTACTCCAGAAGCACAGCCTGAGATGAGGATTTTTGTTCAAGTGATTTGTTGAAGGAGTGCTCTTCAGAGAAGCGTACTGAAGGAAGCAGAAAGGCCAGGGAGCACACTTCACAGAAGAACGTGGCCTCAGAGCTAGAGACCAGCTTCTGTCTCCCAGTGATCCTGGGAAGCTCAAGCACAGTCTATCAGCACCAATATCTGCTCCCCCACCCTTCCCACTCCTCCTCGGGTAATTCTCAGACCGTCATAGAAGCTGACAGACCTCAGCAAGTAAAGGGGATCTGGGTGGGACTCCTGTAAGTTTCCAAGGTTTCGCGTGCTTTGCTATTAGAAGCAATGATGCAAGGAACACCGTCCACATGCTGCATGCACATCATTTGGCACTCGTTCCTCAGTGAAAGTTTTAGAAATGAAACAATAAAATGATTTGCACTTTATTTTTTAAAATATTTTTTATTATGGTTTTGTGGGGTACAGTTAAGGGTTAGGTATACAATTGCGTTTCATTCAGGCACCCTGTTGATAAGAGGTGTTTCCCCATGCCCAGACAGATATTTGCTACTGTTAATCCCATCTCCCTCCCCCACATAGTTTCCCAGTACCGTCAGTCATTTTCTTATACTATTACATTGAATGTTCAAGGTCCATTATATGAGTGAGAACATGTGATACTCGGATCTTTGTTTCTGTGAGAGGTCACTCAGTATTATAGACTCTAGTTCCATCCAGGTTGCTGTGAAATTCATGATTTTGTTCTTTTTTATGGCTGCGTAGTATTCCATCGTGTATATGTACCACATTTTTTTAATCCGGTCCTCTTTTGAAGGACAGCGTGGTTGCTTCCAGGTTCTTGCTACTGTGAACAATGCTGCGATAAACATACGTGTGCAGGTATTTTTTTTATAGAGTGATTTGAGTTCTTCAGGGTATATTCCCAGTAGGGGGATTGCAGGGTCATATGGAAGGTCAATTTTTAGAGCTTTTAGGAATCACCACACTGCTTTCCACAGAGGTTGCACTAGTTTACACTCCCACCAACAGTGTAGAAGTGTTCCCTTTTCACCACACCCTCTCCAGCAGCTGTTATTTTTTGAGTTGTTGATAATTGCCATTCTGACTGGAGTTAGGTGGTATCTCAGTGTGGTTTTGATTCGCATCTCCCTGATGATTAGTGAGGTTGAGAATTTCTTCATGTGTTTGTTGGCTGCTCGGATGTCTTCCTTTGAGAAGTGTCTGTTCATATCTTTTGCCCATTTTATAATGGGGTTGTTTGTTTTTTTCTTTTCAGCACGTTTGAGCTCCTTGTAGATCCAGGATGTTAAGCCTTTGTCAGACCTGGTGTTGGCAAATACTTTTTCCCAGTCTGTAGGCTGTCTCCCTGCTCTCTTGATGGTTTCTTTGGCTTTGCAGAAGCTTGTCAGTTTAATAAGGTCCCATTTGTCTATCTTCTCTCTTAAGTCCTGTGGGTTTCGGGTTTTGTACAGGAATTGGATGCCAGTTCCGATTTCCATGAGAGTATTTCCTTCCTTTTCTAAGATTCTTATGGTTTGAGGTTTTACATTTAGGTCTCTGATCCATTTGGAGTTAACCTTTGTGCATGGGGATAGATAGGGGTCCTGTTTCAATCTTCTGCATGTGATTTGCACTTTAAAATTGTGATACTATTTGCTAAATTGCTCAGGGAAAAGGATATATAAATTTGTATTTGACAAGCGTGTTTAAGAATGCATTTTTTTGCACATCCTAATCAATGCTGGATACCATGGCTATGCTCATTTTAATTTTCATTTCTTTAATAGAAACTTGAGCCGGGCTCGGTGGCTCAGCCTGTAATCCTGCGCTTTGGGAGGCCGAGATGAGTGGATTGCCTGAGCCCGTGGGTTCGAGACCCGCCTGGGAAACTTGGCAAGACCTCATCTCTACAATAAATCAAAAAATCAGCCGGGCGTGGTGGCACGTGCCTGTAGTGCCAGCTACTTGGAAGGCTGAGGCGGAAGGATTGCTGGAGCCCAGCAGGTTGAGGCTCCGGTGGCCAGGAACGGCCACTGCACTCCAGTCTGGGCGACAGAGTGAGACTCCAACTCAAAAAAATACATAAATATATAGAAACTTGATATCCTTTCATGTGCTTATACTCAGTGTTTTGTTTTGTTTTTTTTAAACAAGACCGTTGGGCACATCTTTGGTGTAAATGTTGGTGTAGTATCTTTGTCTTCAGGTCAGTTTTATGTTACCTATTTGCAAACAATACACTTAATTCAAATATGCTAAAGCCTTCATATATTTTTAAGGAAAAGAGGGAAGTAATTATAAGTGTATGATACAGTATAAAAAAATTCAAATTATACGAGCAGAATAGCCAGGCATGGTGTGTGTAATCCCAGCTACTTGGGAGGCTGAGGCAGGAGGATCACTTGAGCCCAGGAGTTTGTGGCCAGCCTGGGCAACATAGCAAGATCCAATCTCAAAAAAAAAAAAAAAAATGTATACAACAAAAATACTACCAAACACGAGGGCCAATAAAATTGCTGAACCTCAACATTTTGCTAATAACTGATATTTATTGATCATATACTAAGTGCATGTGTCTAAGCAGTTCACATATCTTAACTTTAGTTTTCACAATCGCCAAGAGAAGTTGGTATTGTTATCCCTATTTACAAAAGAGGAACTCAAATGAGGCAGCTCAGAGTTGGAGGCCTGCCTGCAAGCAGCAGATGGGGTCTGAGTCTGCAGCTATAGAGCCTACCCCAGTTTTACCTCCAGTTTTACCACTTCTAGCTCCTCCAGTTTTACCACTTCTAGCTGGGCCTTCATGTCCCATCTGTTAAATGGGCAAAATAAGATACTTGTCTAATCAGATAACATCAGTAAAATATTTATTACAATGTCACAAAAAAAGCACCCCAGAATGTTAGCTATTAATATTATTAGAGTAATTTAATGTCTAGAAATCTATCCCTAGGAAATAATTAAAAATATGAACATGATTTTGGACAAAGGGGTCAAGGACATTAACTGAGGAAAAGACACCCTCTTCAACAAATGGTGCTGAGAACACTGGGTATCCAGATGCAGAAAAATAAAATTGAACCCCTATCTCTCACCATATACAAAAAGCAACTCAACATAGATTAAAGACTTAAATGAAAGACTCAAAACCATTAAACAACTAGAAGATCATATAGGGAAAATTCATCCAGACATTGGGCAGAGATTTTATAGATAAGACCTCAAAAGCACAGGCAGCATAAGCAAAGATAGACTAATGGGATTGTGTCAAACTAAAATGCTTCTGCATAGCAAAAGAATCAATCAACAGGGTGAAAAGAACCCACAGAATGGGAGATAATATTTGCAAACTATACCTCTGACAGGAAATTAATATCCAGAATATACATGGAACACAAATAACTACAAAAAAAACAAAATAATACAATTAACAAAAAGGCAAATGACCTGAATAGACATTTCTCAAAAGAAGACATACAAATGGCCAACAAATATATGAAAAAATGTTCAACATCACTAATCATTAGGGAAAAGCAAATCAAAATCACAATGAGATGTTGTCTCACCATTAGAATGCCTATGATACATTTTTTTTTTTTTTTGAGTCAGGGTCTCACTCTGTTGCCCAGCCTGGAGTGCAACGGCACACTCACAGTCACTGCAGTCTCAACCTGCTGAGCTCAGGTGATCCTTCCACCTCAGTCTTCCAAGTAGTTGGATCCACAAGTGTGCACCACCACACCTGGCTAATTTTTCTTGATTTATTGTAGAGACAAGGTCTCACTAAGTTGTCCAGGCTGGTCGCAAGTCCCTGAGCTCAGGCAATCCTCTTGCCTTGACCTCCCAAAGTGCTGGGATTACAGTCTTGAGCCACTGCACCCCGCCTAGAATACCTATAAGAGACAAAAACATGACAAATGACGGTAAGGATTGGAGAAAAGGGAACTCTTACAATAAAAGCACACAAAAAAAATACCAAAAAAATACATTATCTACCAGTTTTTTAAAATGTGGGATGGGAGATTATGAGTTTGCCCTTTTTTCTCTCTTCTTTTTTTCCTTTTTAAAAGAAGGGGTCTTGCTCTGTTGCCCAGGCTGGAGTGTAATGGCACAATCATGACTAACTGCAGCCTGGAACCACAGAATTCCTCAAGATGAGTAATAGATGTTCAATTAAATATGTTTCTGCATTGTTCAGAGCATTGAACCATTAAACTTCCCAAAGCAGAATTAGAAAAGGAAAATCTTATTGGAATGAGCCACTAACAGAAAATTAGGAAAAATCATATCGTCACCAGTTGTATAAAGCAGTATCAAACCTGTAGGTCAAAAACGCTAATGCCAGGGGAAAAGCTCCTGGAGAATAGTAGGGAAATGGTAACCTGCTTGGGGGTATATTGTGTTAGTGTGGGCGTGTATGGTGGGCTTACCAGGCAGCAATAACTTGACCATACCCTGAGAATGGCCCTATGTTCCTTGGTGAATATGTTCGGTGTTCTGAAGTATGGACTTTGGGAATGGCCAGCCTGGATGTTTATGGCACGCCTGTGAAGAACATCTGGACCCTGGCCTGTTCCTTGGGATGCTGGATGTGCAGAGCCTGAGGCCCTTTGTTTTAAGCTAGGAAGAGGTCATGAAGTAAAGGTTACTATGTGAAAGTTACTATATAACCAGCATGCTTGCCACAAATGAGTACTGTTTTTTTTTTTTTTTCCTGTACAGCCAGGCTGCCCTGGACACTTTGTAAGTCTCCAACAAATCCTATGTCTTGTTTACCATCTCTGGATCTTTTTTCTAGCCTCTTGGACACTGTGCCATCCCTGCTCTACCCACTGGGAGTCCGACGCAACAAAGGGGTTGCTACTTTCTTTTACTTATTGGAATGCCTGCACTTTGGCTAATGTACATCTAAATTTCAGATACATGACCAATTTCATTTCATAAATGTGTAAGATAAGCTTTGTGAAACACCTTTGATTCAATGTGGCTTGACACCTGGCCCTGAAGACTCCTATGTCATCAGAAGAAATAAGCAATCATGCTGTCCTTCCAGTGAGAGGGGCATGGGGCTTTCAGAGTTAAATGCTAGTGGGCTGAGAGATAAGGTCACCTTAGCAATTATGAGGTTATTCAGAGCCCTCTGCTGGCCAAATTGAGGCTTCCAGACTGTAGTTGGGGCACCATGGGAGCTGCCTCTGCACCTGTGTTATGCTGTTGAAACCAGTGGTAAAACAGCCAAAGCGACTGAGGGCCATGGGCTGTAGGAGCCCAGCGCTGGGGCTTGGGGACCACTACACCCCAGGGACAACACACCTCTGGGCTGGCGGCTCCTGAGTTCCTGGACATAGGCCCAGTGGAGGGCCCATACCTACTCTTGTTTAACCAACAGTAGGTACGAATCAGGCACCAGCCATACCCTTACTTCCCTCTCCTCCCCAGCTGGAACCCTCCAGCACAGTTCATCCTTCCTTTCTTGTGCACCCTCCTAATTCACCTTGCTTGACACATACGCTTCTCCCCAAGGGAGAGCAGAGGAAAGCTCTTCACTGGTCCATAGCACACAGCTAGGCAAGGCCTTCAGTGTCTCCTCTATCACCACAGTTTGGACCTAGTGGGGATCAGCTTGTATCCCTCCTCTGTGTTGTGGGAAAAGCCAGGGAAAACATGACTGACAAGATAAGTGTACTGATTACTGACAACGCCAGCTCTATAAGAAGGTTTCATCTACTCACTTTCCCCCTTTTTTTCAATCCTCTGGTGGATGACATAGAGCTTTCTGAAGTACCAGACCCAACATGCATTGGCCAAACCTCCCAGACGGGGCCAACGCTGACCTCAGTGGCAGGTCTTCACAGACAGGAGCCTGTGCCCTGCAGTGAGTAACTCAGACTTGTGTGGAGCTGAGCAGTGTACTCTGGGGCTGCTGCAAAGGAAACTGACATAACATGGCGGCTGTCGTCCTAATATCCCCAAGTAGGTCCCTCCTTTGAAGTTCTTGAGACTTGGGCCTACTCATGTAACTTTTGAAGTTGGTCTCCTCCCGGTTGATTCAGGCTCATAAATGTCAACCCTGAGTCAGCAAGCCTCCTCAAGCACTGGGTAGCTCCAGCATGTCATCACAGAAGGCAAGGGATTAGAAAAGTTCTATGGTGCACAAGGCACTTGCACCATATTGCCCACGACGCCTTCTGCTCTGCCGGGTGCCAAGAGAGCCCCTCACATCCTGTCTGATAACAAGCCATTACCAGCTCTTTTCCAAGGAACCAAGACATAGGAGGAAATAACTTAAGAAACGAAATCATTCAAATCTGTGAGAGAGAAACTTCTTTATTAATTCATGTAAACATTTTCCAGCTTGGAAGGAGACAAAGCAAAGCCGGTAGAAAGGCCTCCTAAGAAGGGAACTTAGATGAGAGTGATGCTTTCAGACTTGCCTCCAAACCAGTTCCAGGAGGAAACATAACAATTTATAGAAACATTTTCACCACATTCAAATAAAATACAATTTATCCATAATTTTAAAGATAAGATTCCATTTTAAAGGAAATTAAAGCTTCTAAACGTTTCCAGAATTTAAAATGACATATAGTTTTAAACATGACTTTGTCCAGACAAGTGCCTACTTGCCTCAATAGGTTCTGAAAGTTTGCATGAGAGTACACTAATTTTCAATCCAGTCTTTGCTCTGTGTGATAAAACAAACTGCAGGGAGAAAAAGAATAAGAGACAGAAGGTTAGTTTAACTCCCTTTGTACACAAAGTTGAAAATTAATGACCACAAATAGAGAATTGCAATGAAAGTTTTGTTTACAGACGTTAATATAAACTTCAATTAAAGTTGTAAGATGATGGAGAGAGTTCTAGTCTCAGGCAGACCACAGTAGATAAATTATAGGTCTGGCTTCTGACAGTGATAGTGCAAAAATCACCTCATTTTTTATGATATTTTTCTCAGGAAAGTTGGGATTAAAAATCCAGCATGTACAAAGAAGGGCATAACATGTTTTCCAACTATCAACTGTGATAGATTTTAACCTGTAGCAGTGACACAATTTGTTAGACTACAGGGATAGAATGATGCAACTTACTAATAATAGTCTTATTTTTTACAATTTATAAGGCACTTTTACCAACATTTTATTTAATATAGGGCAGAAGAACATATCAACCACTTTAATTTCAAAGACTGAGAGAAAAATGTATTAATGTCAGGAAAACCTGGCAATAAAGATAACTGGGAGCCGGGCTCAGTGGCTCAGTCTGTAATCCTGCACTTTGGGCGGCTGAGGTGAGTGAATTGCCTGAGCCCATGGGTTCGAGACCCGCCTGGGCAGCGAGACCTCATCTCTACAAGAAATCAAAAAATCAGCCGGACATGGTAGCGCATGCCTGTAGTTCCGGCTACTCGGAAGGCTGAGGCGGAAGGATCGCCGGAGCCCAGCAGGTCGAGGCTGCGGTGGCCAGGAGCAGCCACTGCACTCCAGTCTGGGTGACAGGGTAAGACTCCAACTCAAAAAAAAAAAAAAAAGGTAACTGGGTATCCTTTCAACGAATTGCTCCAGCGATTTGGTATTGACTAGGGCACCTTTAGCATTGTTTGGTTCTACAGGAGTCTGCACCTTCCATTGTACTGACTAAGCTACTTTATAACTGTAGGTTGTAGAAAGCTGATAGTAATGCAAATAATCCTGCTCATGGAAATGCACATGATTTTTTTCTGAGTGAAGATGCATTGATTCTGCCCTGTGGAAGAGACCGTTGTGCATCTACAAGTGAGACCATTTCAGCATTTCTCATTACCTGCCTCTGTGTCTATTCTTCTTAATCTCCTTTGAATACCCCCTCCTTTTTAAAAAACACCTTACTAGTTCCTTCAATAATTAATGAGTTAAAGTAAGTTTTCAACATGTGTTCATTTTATTTTTGTATGAGAGTCATGGTTTTACCCTTTTTGGAAAGGATTCTTTAACAATAATATCACACTTACATTATCATGTGATTTAAAACATTCAAATGAATACCTATTTTTTGAATCATTCCAACAGAACCATTTTAAGTAGCTGTTACTTTTCAATTAAATAAATATATAAAATGCTCACTCTACATAGGAATATTTTGTTTATATATCAGTCAAGCAATGTAAGTCCTTATTTTTAAAATTACATATTCTATTTTAACTGACTATAACAAAGCTGTATTTAGAGTCTTATGTTTTTCTATTTTTAAAAAATTCAATAGCTTTAGGAGATACAAATAGTTTTTGGTTACATGGATATAGTGGCAAAGAAGTCTGGCACTTATTTGTATTTATGTATTTATTAATTTATTTAGAATCAGAGTCTCACTCTGTCTCCCAGGCTGGAGTGCAGTAGCACAATCACCACTACTGCAGCCTCTACTAGCTGGGTTTAGGCAATCCTTCTGCCTCAGCCTTCCAGTTAGCTGGGATTACAGGCACACACCACCATACTCTGCTAATTTTTTGATTTATTGTAGAGAAGAGGTCTCACCATGTTCCTGAGGTTGGTCTCAAACCTCTGGACTCAGGCAATTCTTTTGCCTCAGCCTCCCAAAGTACTCTGATTACAGGTGTGAGCACTGCACCCGGCCTTAATTTCTCAGCTTGGTTGCTGTTGGTGTGTAGCAATGTTATTGATTTGTGTGTGTTGATTTTGTATACTGAGACTTTACTGAATTCATGTATCAAGGCCAGGGGTCTTTTGGTGGAGTCGTTAGAATTCTCTGGGCTTAAAGTGTACTTATCACCCTCACCTGTGCACATTGTACCTGATAAGTGATTTTTCATCCCTCCACCCCTTCCCCTTCTGAGTCTCCACTGACCATTAAATCATTCTATAAGCCTTTGCAGATCTTTAATTTAGTTTCTACTTATAAGTGAGAACGTGCAGTGTTTTTTTGTTTGTTTGTTTGGGTTTTTTTTGAGTTGGAATCTCACTCTGTCACCCAGACTGGAGTGCAGTGGCCGCTCCCGCCCACCGCAGCCTCGCCTGCTGGGCTCCGGTGATCCTTCCGCCTCAGCCTTCCAAGTAGCCGGAATTACAGGCATGCACTACCATGCCCAGCTGATTTTTTGATTTATTGTAGAGATGAGGTCTCGTTGCCCAGGCAGGTCTCGAACCCGCGGACTCAGGCAATTCACTCACCTCAGCCTCCCAAAGGCGTGGGATTACAGGCTGAGTCACCGAGCCCAGCAGTGTTTGGTTTTCTGTTCCTACATTAGTTCACTTAGGATGATGTTCTCCAATTCCATCCAAGTTGCTACAAAAGACATTATTTTTGTGGCATATATATGAATACATAATATATAATTTTCATTATCCACTGATCAGTTAATAGGCATTTAGGTTGATTCCCCATCTTTGCAATTGTGAATTGTGCTGTGATAAATATACAAGTGTGGGTGTATTTTTTGTATAAGAACCTCTGTTCCTTTGGGTAGATACCTAGTAGTGGAATTGGTGGATCAATTGGCAGATCCACTTTTAGTTCTTTGAGAAATCTCCATACTGATTTCCATAGAGGTTGTACTAGTTTGTACTCCCAACAACAATGTATAAATGTTCCCTTTTCACTGCAACCATGTGAACAGTTATTGCTTATTTATTTAGTTAGGGGACTCACTCTGTCACCTAGGCTGGAGGGCAGTGGCACAATCACAGCTTACCACAGCCTCAACCTCCTGGGCTCAGGCAATTTTTCTGCCTCAGCCTCCCAAGTAGCTGGGACTACAGGTGTGTGCCACCATGCCCAGATAATTTTTTGCTATGCTCTCTATGCTGATCTTGAACTCCCATGCTCAAGCAGTCCTCCTGTCTCAGTCTCCCAAAGTGCTGTGATTACACATGTGAGCCACACCTGGCCTGTTTTTTTATTTTTTAAAAACAAAACCATTCTGACTAGTATAAGGTGGTAGGTATCTCATTGTGGTTTTAATTTGCATTTCCCTGAATATTAGTAACAATAAGCATTTTTTTCTTGTGTTTATTGGCCTTTATATAATCTTCTGAGAGATGTCTTTTCATGTCATTTGCCCACTTTTTAATGGGTTTATTTGCTTTTTCTCTTGCTGATTTCTTTGTAGATTCTCTGATATTGGTCATTTGTCAGATAGTTTGCAACTATCATCTCCCATTCTGTAGGTTGCCTGTTTACCCTGTTATTTCTTTTACTGTGCAGAAGCTTTTCAGTTTAATTAAGTCCCACTTATTTATTTTTGCTTTTGTTATATTTGTTTTTGTGGTTTTAGCTATAAATTCTTTGCCTAAGCCAATGTCTAGAAGAGTTTTTCCTAGGTTTTCATCTAGGATTTTTATGGTTCCAGGTCTGACATTTAAGTCTTTAATCCAATTTGAGCTAATTTTTGCACATGAGAAAACATAGGGATCGTTTCTTTTTTCTGCATGCAGCTATTCAATTTTCCCAGCACCATTTGTTGAATAGAATCTCCTTTCACCAGTTATGTTTTTGTCTGCTTTGTTGAAGATCATTTGATTGTAGGTATTTGGGTTTATTTCTGGATTCTCTATTCTCTTCTCTTGGTCCATGTGTCTGCTCTTGTACCAGTACCATGCAGTTTTGTTTACTATAGCTTTGTAGTATTTGAAGTTCAGGTAATGTGATCCCTCCAGCTTTATTTTTGCTCAGGATTTGCTTCTGGCTATTCTGGATCTTTTATGGTTCCATATGAATTTTAGGATTTTTTTTTTTTCTAATTCTGTGAAAAATGATGTGGGTAGCTTGATAGGGATTGCATTGGATCTGTAGATTACTTTGGGTAATATGGTCATTTTCACAATGTTGATTCTTCCAATCCATAAGTATGGGATGTTTCTACTTGTTTATATTCTCTGCAATTTCTTTAATCAGTTTTTTAGTTCTCCTTGGAGAGCTCTTTCACCTCCTTGGTTAAATAAATTCCTAGGTATTTTAGCTTTTTGGTTGTTATTGTAAATGGAATTGAGTTCTTGATTTGATCCTCAGCTTGGTTGCTATTGGTGTATAGCAGTGCTACTGATTTGTGTGTGTTGATTTTGTATCCCGAGATTTTACTGAATTCATTTATCAAGTCCAGGAGTCTTTTGGAGGAGTCTTTAGAGTTCTCTAGGTATATTATCATATCACTGGCATGCACAGATACATTCTCTCTCGCTCTCTCTCTCTCGCCTGATTGCTCTGGCTAGGACTTTCTGGTTCTTCCCCCCCCCCCCCACATTTTGTGATAGTGTAACCATTTTGGATCTTTAAAATCTGCTTTAAATCCATATATTACATATATTCTTTGGAAAAGTACAAGATCCCTTTACTTGAGAGTCATTTGTTGCTATTTGAATCAAGTTCCCATTAATTTAAATTGATCAGACTCATTAACAACTGGGGCCTCTTGTCTGGAGGAAAAGCATAAGGTTGGTCATGGGCCTGAGTGTGCCCTGATTTGGAAAAAGACAGTATTTAGGGAATTCATGTTAATGGTAGAAGAGATGTAGCATCCAACACAACTTCTCCTTTGGCCTAGTAATGAAGAGCCCTCAAACCGAGGTACTAGAAATATTGGTGATCCCACTGGATACTCCATGTCTACAACCTATTCAGTGTGCTTGAGGCCATGAAAAATGGGCAGATCTACTTACGAGGATGAGATGGAATAGATGCAGCATTCACAAAGACTCTGTAGGACAGGGGTCCCAACCCCTGGGCCCATGAACCGGTACCGGTCTGTGGCCTGTTAGGAACCATGCCACATAGCAGGAGATGAGTGGCAGGTGAGTGGGTGAACCTTCATCTGTATTAAAGCCTTTCCCGATCACTCACATTACAGCCTGAGCTTTGCCTTCTGTCAGATTAGCGGTGCCATTAGATTCTCAAAGAAGGGTGAACCCTGTGAGAATCTAATGCCTGATGATCTGAGGTGGAGCTAAGATGGTGATGCTGGCACTGGGGAGCGGCTGCAAATACAGATTCATATTAGCAGTGAGGTTTGACTGCACAGAGACCATAATAAATCAATTACTTACAGCCTCATATCAAAACCCTATCAGTGAGTGGCAAGTGAGTGGATGTACTTCAATTGTACATCTGCATCTGGTGGTAGGCTTTAAGTCAGAATCCAACACTTATTTTAGTCCATGTTTGGCCCACCCATTATTTTATTTATCACTTCTGTCCGAGCCTTTTTTTAAAGGTGAACTGTATAATTATTTCATTATATATTCCAATGTAATAATAATAGAAATAAAGTACACAATAAATGATACAGACGTGTATCATCCCCAAACCATCCCCTCACCCCCTTGCTGGTTCGTGGAAAAATTATCTTCCACAAAACCGGTCCCTGATGCCAAGAAGGTTGGGAACCACTGCTACAGGGTACCCGTGAGATCAAAACTATTTTCACGATACTAAAATGTTTGCCTTTTTTCCTCTTTCTCTCATCAGCACAGGTTGTCATTTTCTAGATGTAATTACATCATTGGTCAGACACTAATGGAATATATGCTTGTATGTATGTTTTTAAATTTTCTCAGCAGTAAGTTTCAGCACAGCAAATATCAGCAGATATAACTCACATAAACAGGAGCACATTCACTTGTAGGCATATAAAAGAGAAAACATTTGAGAACCATTAAAGTTAAAAAATAAAGCAGGCTGCAGTCCTATCTCACCTGAAACCTGGGAGAAGCAACTGCATTTTTTTTTTACTTGGAGTCTCACTCTGTCACCCAGGCTGGAGTGCAGTGGCACACTCATGGCCACCCCAGCGACAACCTACTGGTCTCTGGCAATCCTTCCACCTCAGCATTCCAAGTAGCCAGAACTACAGGCGTGTGCTACCACGCCCGGCTAGCAACTGCATTTTGTGGTCCCCTTTTCCTCATTTGCAACAAAGGGAGTCTGTCTTGCTCTCCTTCTCTCCTTTTTACACCTTGAACACTAAGATTCTATGATCTACAGACACTGAAGCATTGTTAGTGCCTCAGGTGTTGGCTCTGACCCTTCAGAGTTGGAGGATCTTAGAATTGTTCTGGCTTAGAGAAGTTAACTGACCTCAGGGTCTCACAGGAGGAGTGGGGAGTGGTGGAATTAAGAAGCAGACCAATTCTATCTCACCTCAGAATCTAAGTCTTTAACTATACTCTTATACTACTTCATTATGTGAACAGCAATGCCACATGGGCAGGTTGGTGCAGAGATAACCCAGCTTTTTTTTTTTTTCTTAAGGGAGATCAGAGACTTACTATGTTGCCCAGGCTGGCCTTGGGCTCAGGCTATTCCTCCTACCTCAGCCTCCCAAGTAGTTGGGGTATGTGTACCACCAAGCCTAGAACCTCCAACTTTAAAACCATTTGCCTTGCTTTGGAGTTAACATTATGGATATTTCTTTGTTGGTCTATTTCTGGTTATTGTCATTATTTTTAGAGTAGCTAAATACTTCTGCATATCTGGGAATTGGGCATTATTAAAAATAATAAATTTCTTAATTTATTAGAACATATTCCAGGTTTTTCTTATGGTTTGAATATATAAAATAACACAGTACTATAAAATAACTAACTTTTAAATAAATTTTGCTTCTTTCCAAAAGAAATTGCCACTTTAATGCTGTTTTCTGTTCATCCGTCATTGCGAGAAACTCATTTGCCTGGTTAAGAAGAAAAAAAAGTCAGACAAGTATTCCTGAAGAACACACAGACAACTCATTTTGAAAACAATGTAAAACTTGAACTCTCTCACCAGAAATGGGATTTTATTCACAGTAATTACAGTTTGATTATTTTGATAGAGAAGACAAGGCAAGAAAGTCCATAAATAGAATCTCCAAAGTCAATTAGGTAGCTCAGTAAGGAAAGCTCCCCTCAATAAATTGGAAACGAATTTGGAACTTTAAATGGTAAATTTAATGAGCTCATTTTAAAAATAAAAAACAAGTGCCTATCATCAAATGCATATGCTAACCTCTAAGTATCTGTCCTATAGCTGCAAATTAGAGAGAAAACTTGTGGCTGACTTTATATATCTGGGTAAGTGAAATATTGCCACATCCTCCTAAAAGAACCACCTCAATGACTAATCAATGTCTCCAAAGTGTTGTTTTGCCCCCTTGCTACTTGACTATATAAAGTGTCATGTTTATTTCTCCATTTTGGCTAAAAGCCTCAGTCATTATTCATAACTGTAAATATCAGCTAGGATTTTAATATAAACTATGTAACATTTGTTCATTAAAGCAACGTGTGTTTAAGTCAATATGATTCTTCCCCGGACCTGTTCATTAATGAATTAATGTCTATCAAATATTCACCAAAATAACCTATATTTTTGGAGAAGAGCATTTAATTTGGAAATATTTCTAAACATTTCTTCTATTTTGCTATTTACCGTGCAGCCCAAAGTCTCCTCAGCAACATTTCCTGTGAGACTACAGGAGTGGAGGGTACCTGTGTGATCAGTAAGATCAATTAGCATATCGAAGCTGAGAAAAACAGATTTAAATTCCAAAGAAGCCTTGTTGCAAGTTGTGCAAGTGTCAGCTGCTTCGTTTACAATATAACCACAGCTGGAACTGAAAAGAAACAAAGACAACAATAAAACGTGATGACCCTAAATGACAAATTCTATCTTTAGCAGAATTATCACTTAAAACTCTAAGTCAGCATGTGAAATACTTACTGGGTGCTCAGTGCTGTGCAGGGTACAAGAGAGACGTAAGAAGCAAAACAATGTGCTTCCTACCCAGTCACTCTGTTTCCAGCAACTGTAATTCATCTTAAACTGGGGATACCCGTTCTCTCACTATCCTCCCTCCTTCCCTCCTCTGCTGAGCTCCTGCCCAGCCCTCCAGGTCCAGCTCAGTCTCATTTCCCTGCAGGGCCTTCCTTTCCTGCACCCTAGGCCACACTCCTCCCCTCTCGGAACAGTAGCAGAGCTTGTGCTTCAGTCCTAACTCCACTGTCACATCAGTTCCTTGTTAATGCTGGTGTGTCCACCCATCTCCCTGACCAGAAGGCCCAAGGGGAGAAATTACATCTTGTGCCTGAAAATAAACCACTCGCCTGATGGTTCTGTACTGGGCTTTCTGTACATACAAAGAAAACTCCACAGGGCTGGTCAGTTTCACATTCACATGCTATTAATACTGCTAATGATACATTCTCCTCCCTTTAAGTGGCTCATGCTAGTCTACATTTCTGAAGCAGGACTTACTTCTGCCATTTTGAACAGAGACATTCAGATTTCTCAAACAGAGGAAATGGACTGAAGCAGTGGTTTCTTGTCTAGCCATAGATCACTTTTTAGCCCACTTTTAGATGCTTTTTCTCAAATATAAATGTTAAAGACGTAGGAAAAAATAAAAGTAATTTTTAATTTTTGAAAAATACTTTTCATAAGATAAACATGTATCTTACACAGCAGCCTCCACTTTAGGTTTTTCAACTTTAATACCACATCATAAAATGTTTTAAAAATCTAGAGGTCAATTTTTTTTTTTTTTTGAGTCAGGGTCTCTGCCACCCAGGCTGAAGCACAGTGGCATGATCACAGCTCAACGCAATCTCTATCTTGGGCCTAGGCAATCCTTCTGCCTCAGCCTCCTGGGTAGCTGGGACCACAGGTGCATACCACCACACCTAGTTAATTTTATTTTTTGTAGACATAAAGTCTATGTTGCCTAGGCTGGTCTTGAACTCCTGAGTTCAAGTGATCCTCCTACCTCAGCCTCCCAATTGCTGGGATTATACACATGAACCACTGCACCTGGCCCAGAAATCAATATCTTGACTGTAGCAATAGATACACAAATGTGATAAAACCATATAGAATGTACACATACTAGCTGGGCTCGGTGGCTCAGCCTGTAATCCCAGCACTTTGGGAGGCTGAGATGAGAGGACTGCCTGAGCCCACGGGTTCAAGACCAGCCCAGGAAACTTGGTGAGACCTCGTCTCTACAACAAATCAAAAGTTAGCCAGGCAGGGAAGCATGCGCCTGTAGTTCCAGCTACTTGAAAGGCTGAGGCAGAAGGATCGCCGGAGCCCAGTAGGTCGACGCTGGGGTAGCCATGAGCGTGCCACTGCACTCCAGCCTGAGTGACAGAATGAGACTCCAACTCAAAAAAAAGAAAACACACATACAAATGGCTGCATGTAAATCCTGGGGGGGAATTAGAATAAGAGCAGAGGAGTGAGTGAGTGTCAATATCCTGGCTGTGATGTAGTACTATAGCTTGCAAATAGTATCACTGAGGAAAATTTGGCAAAGGGCACACGGGATCGCTCTCTATTATTATTACCATTTTTTGGAGTGCAGTAGCACCATTATGGCTCACCACAGCCTTGACCTCCTGGGCTCAGGCTATCCTTCTGCTTTAGACTCTCGAGTAGCTGGGACTACAGGTGCTCACCACCATTCTTGGCTACTTTCTTTGTTTTTAGTAGAGACGAAGTCTCACTATGTTGTCTAGGCTGATCTCAAGCTCCTGGGTTCAAGCAGTCCTCCCACCTCAGCTTCCCAAAGTGCTGGGATTACAGGCATTAGCCACTGCATATAACCTTGTATTATTTCTTCATGTGCATCTAGAATTATCTCAATAAAAATTTCAATTACAAAAATCCATAGAGAGATTTTCATGATAATATTTTTTTATTTTTTTAGTTGGAGTCTCACTCCGTCACCCAGGCTACAGTGCAGTGGTGCACTCCCACTGGGCTCTGGTGATCCTTCTGCCTTAGCATTCCAAGAAGCCGGAACGACAGGCATGCGCTACCATGCCCAGCTAATTTTTTTTATTTATTGTAGAGACAAGGTCTCACCAAGTTGCCTGGGCCAGTCTCGAACCTGTGGATTCTGGCAATCTAGTCACCTCAGCTTCCCAAAGTGCTGGGATTACAGGCTGAGCCACCAAGCCCGGCTCATGATAATATTTTAGATATTGTATGCCAATCATCTTTTGGCTAAGATTATTAAATCTACTGGAGTTTACTTTCTATGCAAGTAAATGCTAACTTTGATCTGCAAGAGGTTAGAAGTCATATGCATCACACACAGAGATGTATCTATATGTCTATATCTACATATTTGTAAATTTAATTTTAATTTTTTGTAGAGGCAATGTCTTGCTATGTTGCCTAAGCTGGTCTTGAACTGCTGGGCTCAAGCAATCCTCCCACCCCAGCCTCTCAAAATACTAGGATTATAGGCGTGAGCTACTGTGCCCAGCCTATATATCTATATTTTAGAAACAGGGTCTTGTTATGCTCAGGCTGGATTTGAACTCCTCAAACTTCTGAACTCAAATGATGCTCCCACCTCAGCTTCCAAAATGTCTGGAACTACAGTTGCATGCCACTGCACTCAGCTTGAAAATAGCTTATTTTAGCTGGGCTTGATGGCTCAGCCTGTAATCCCACGTCTTGGGAGGCTGAGGTGAGTGAATTGCCTGAGCCCGTGGGTTCGAGACCCGCCTGGGCAACTTGGTGAGACCTCATCTCTACAATAAATCAAAAAATTAGCCGGGTGTGGTGATGCACGCCTGTAGTTCTGGCTACTTGGAAGGCTGAGGCGGAAGGATCACCGGAGCCCAGCAGGTCGAGGCTGCGGTGGCTGGGAGCGGCCACCGCACTCCAGTCTGGGCGACAGAGTGAGACTCCAATTCAAAATAAATAAATAAATAAAATAGTTTATTTTAAATGCTGTTACTAGCCAGGCTCGGTGGCTCAGCTTGTAATCCCACGCCTTTGGGAGGCTGAGGTGAGTGGATTGCCTGAGCCTGAGGGTTCGAGACCCGCCTGGGCAGCGAGACCTCATCTCTACAATAAATCAAAAAATCAGCTGGGCGTGGTAGTGCGCGCCTGTAATTCCGGCTACTCGGAAGGATGAGGCGGAAGGATCGCCGGAGTCCAGCAGGTTGAGGCTGCGGTGGCTGGGAGTGGCCACTTCACTCCAGTCTGGGCGACAGAGTGAGACTCCAACTCAAAAAAAAAAAAAAAAAAAAAAATCTTTGAATCTAAAGTCTGCCATGGGCATTTTTCAGTATAGTTTATTTATACATTTTTCTAAACTACATAACCATTGTTAAGTCAAATAACAGCTTTAATATTTGTAGAGCTTAACATTTATTAACTAATTATTTCTTTAAAAAATGAATTTGCTAAAAGTAACTCAGCTCCTTACCATCTCTTTCGAATTACTTTTGTAGTTTCATCGTCAATGTTCAGTGTAGAAATGTAAGCATAAAGAATGCCAAAGAAAGGATCAGATTTTCCTTCATTCTTCAAAGCTTTTACCTTTAATTGTTCAACTGTATAGACATCAACTATTGTATTTACTAAAAATAAAAAGAGTATTACAGTTACAGGCTAAGAACTACAAAGGGTTATTTTCAAATAGAAAGACTACAAATTCCTTTTTTTTTTTGAGTTGGAGTCTCACTGTGTCACCCAGGCTGGAGTGCAGTGGCACGCTTCAGCAATCCTTCTGCCTCAGCCTTCCAAGTAGCTGGAACTACAGACGTGCACCACCACACCAAGTTAATTTTTGATTTATTGTAGAGAGGAGGTCTCACCAAGTTTCCCAGGTTGGTCTCGAACCCACAGGCTCAGACAATCCACTTGCCTCAGCCTCCCAAAGTGATGGAATTACAGGCTGAGCCACTGAGCCTGGCCTGGCTATAAAATTCTAATGAGAACATGTCATAGCTTAAGTAACAGAAAAAAATATTATATTGCCTATATTAAAACTGATTGTATAAATGGACATAAAAGCAAAATTTAACAAAAAAGGAAATAAATGAGAAATTAGTCTTCATTAAAGTGAAGAATTTCTGGTCATCAAAAGATACCACTAAAAAAGTGAAAAGGCAGGCCACAGAATAGGAGATGCTAGCAGTCTTACAAGACAAAGGACTCATCCAGAATACCTAAAGAATTATTTAAAAATCAGTAAGAAAAAGACAGTGATTCAATTTTTTAAATGGAGAAGAGACTCTAAAAGGTACCTCATAAAAAAAGATATTAGGAGCTGGGCGTTGTGGCTCACACCTATAATCCTAGCACTTTGGGAAGCTGAGGTAGGAGGATCACTTGAGCCCAGGCGTTCAAGACCAGCCTAGGCAATATAGTAAGACCTTGTCTCTACAAAAAAAATTAAAAATTAGCTGGGCATGGTGGTGTGTGCCTATAGTCCCAGCTACTCGGGGGACTGAGGCTGGAGCATCACTTAAGCCCAGAAGTTCAAGGCTATTTTGATCAAGCCACTGCACTCCAGCTGGGGTGACAAAGTGAAGTCCCAACTCCAAAAAAAAAAAAACCAAAGAAAGAAAAGAGCCAGGTGTGGTGGCTCATGCCTGTAATCCCAGCACTTTGGGTGGTTCAAGATTGCTTGAGTCCCAGAGTTCGAGACCAGTCTGGACAACACAGCAAGACCTTACCTGTAAAAAAGAAAACCAGGCCAGTGCAGTGGCTCACCCTGTAATCCCAACACTTTGGGAGGCTAAGGCAAGAGAATTGCCTAAGCCCAGGGTTTGAGAACAGCCTGGGCAACTTGGTGAGACCTTGTCTCTACAATAAATCAAAAAATTAGCCAGGCATGGTAGCATGCCCTTGTAGTTCCAGCTACTTGGAAGGCTGAGGTGGAAGGATCACCTGAGCCCAGCAGGTCAAGGCTGCGGTGGCCGTCAGAATGCCACTGTACTCCAGCCTGTGTGACAGAGTGAGACTCCAACTCAAAAAAAAAAAAAAGAAAGAAAATCAAACAAATAGCTGAGTGTGTTGGCATATACCTGCAGTCCCAGCACCTTGGGAGGCAGAGGTGGAAGGGTCACCTGAGCCCAGGTCGAGCCTGCAGTGAGCCGTGACCTTACCACTGCACTCAAGCCTGGACAACAGAGTGAAACCCTGACAAAAGAAGGAAGGAAGGAAGGAAGGAAGGAAGGAAGGAAGGCAGGCAGGCAGGCAGACAAGCGGGTGGGCTTCATTGGTTTCTTTTCTTTTGTTGATGTCTAGTACATATAATTTAATTTTCTTCAATAAGGTATGGCTATGTGTATCTATTTATCTATATTTTATTATTTACTCTTCTATTAGTGTATATGCACAGAAACATTGAAAGGTGTCCACAAAATAACACTATTTCTGGGCCGTTTACTGTATTCTGTATTGTGTTTACTTAAAAATTTTTGAGCATTATCATTTTTAATAAAAATAATAAAAGCTTTAAAGAAAATATGATTGTAGTTTACTCTAAAATATTTAATCAATTTCTGCCTATAAGCTTTTTGTGGGAGTAATGAGCATTTTAAAAGATAAAACAACTCATTTTTGTCTCTGAGTAAATTTAATTATAAAAGTTTCCACAGTAAAATAAAAGAAAGGGACCCTTAAAAACTATTTGTGATTACTTTTATATGACCCATAGACCAGAAAAAAAATTCCTCACATAAATTAAGCTATCCTTGAGTGGCCCAAACACAGTTGTACTACTGTTGTTCTTTGTGTCCGTTTCAGGACTGAGTTTTTGGGCAAGGACTTGAAATACATTCTAGTGAATCTACCTCACTGTTCATCGAATGCCTATTAGCTCCCTTAAGTTTCCTGAAAATGATCCAACATTTTTAAAATGTTTCTAAAGTAACAGTCAGGCTTTATTTTAGGGATAATAAATAGTACAATGTCATGCTTTTCCCTTCTTGTGGGCAAAAAGGTGTAAATTTTGATTCAGTAGTATCTTTTTCTATCAGTCACTGCTATCGATAGAAAACAAATACCCTTCACAAAAGTAGTAGCAAAGTTCATCTTTTACACAGGCTGGCAGAATAAGTTACTGCATGTGAAATTCAACTGGTGCTCTTTAGAGGTGAATTAAGCATAATCTGTGATAAAGAAATATTTCATCACCTAGGACTAGTTACAGAACATGACTTCAGGGAGTGACCTAAGACTTCCCTCTCTTCCTCCTTGCCACCTTTATGTCTAGCATAAGGTACAAATGGCAATAAACAGAATCCTTTTATTTATTTATTTATTTTAAAAAGCCTCACTGGGCATGGTAGCTCACACCTATAATCCCAGCACTTTGGGAAGCAGAGGCAAGAGAACTGCCTGAGCCCAAAGATTTGAGACCAGTCTGGGCAAGTTGGCAAGGTATTGTCTCTGAATAAATCAAAAAATTAGCCAGGTTTGGTGGCTTGTGCCTGTAGTTCCAGCTTCTTGGGAGGTTGAAGTGGAAGAATTGTGAGCCCAGCAGGTCGAGGCTGTGGTAACCGTGATCAACCATGCCACTGCACTCTGCCCTGGGCAACAGAATGAGACTCCCACTGAAGGAAGGGAGGGAGAGAGGAAGACCTCACTCTGGGCTTTGTAGAGTTGGGATCCATGAACATGACATTTTATGCAAAATTGTACATGTAGGTAGAGCACTTATCTGGAGAAAGAATCATTAGCTCTCATCAGATTGGCAAAAGATTATATAAGCCCCTCCCAATTTTATTTTTTTAAAGCAGGATTAATTGAGAGGACAGAAAAGCTTCCATAGTGGGAGGGGACCCAAAGGGGTTGCCTAGCCCCCCAAATTTTAATCTACCTTTTGAAAAGAGGAAACATAGTGGTTACACAATAAGAATATGGTATCTTTTACTATGTCAAATAAAACTTTGCAGGCCTAATTTTGGTTTTTAAAATATCAAATAATATTCACTTACAATTTATGGATTCTTTCAAATAACTGTCAACTTCATTATCCAGAACATTTATTTCTTTATTTTCTCTTATAAAATTCAGTAGGATATTAGCTTCTGGTGTATCTTAAATTGAAAATACATATTAAGTAAAAAGCAAACTGATTATATTTTAAGTCACTGTGAATGATCCAAAATTATTTTTAATAGTAAACAGTGAAGACATAAGAATATAATCAAAGAGAATATTTTGCAGCCATTAGCAATGTGATGCAGAACTCTATTAACATGAAGAAAGGTACACCCATTAGTGAAAAGAACAGTTTACAAAACTAGGTGGGTTAACAGCCTTTTGATTAAAAAATCTACATATGTACTCACATATGCAAAATTATCTGGAAGAATATGTATGAAAAAATAATTCTCTATATAGATAGGGAGATTATAGGTGATCTTTATTTTCTTTTGCTTCTGCTTTTATGTATTTTACGAATTTTATATACATTTCCTTTCTTATCAGGACAAATATTTTTTCAAAAGGTTATTAAAGCCTTGCTCCTCAAATTGGGAAATGAGTATACTCAGTAGTTAGACACTGCATAAGAAGGCAGAAATGTGAGTCTGAAAAAAGGCTCTCCAATGATTCTGATGTCCTTCAACCTGACCCCCACCTCCAGTGTGTGACTGTCTTTAAGCTTTTCAGCCCACATGAACATTCTACAAATTGTTGACAATGCCTGCCCTCTCCTAACACTCTTGGGCAGGTTAAGGCATTTCTTTCACCTTGCTCCCATGACATAAGTCTTTTCACTGCTCCTTTTCAGAAGTAACTGTAAATTTCTCATAGGCAGGAGTTTGACCTTTTCATCTTTGTATTTCTAGTATCCAGTATAGTGACTATCTTTACATCCATTACATCCATGTGGCCATCTACTTGTCCTCCGTTCTTGTTCCAGAAAGGATTTAAGTTATCTCAAATTGGCAAATAAAGGGCATTCGAAAATACTTATAAATTAATTAGTGAATTAATGAATCTTTAGACATTAACAGAATTGCTGCACATCAGATGGGAACAGCTGGTGGAAGTGATGGGAGCAGGAGTTAATGGGAGCAGGGCCACAGAAATCAAACCCATAAGCTTCCTGGGACAGAAGCTGGTAGGGATGGTGGGGTACTGGCCCTGCTGTGCAGGTCCCTACTGACAATAGGGTTATCCTGTCTGGAGAGAGGGCAGAAATTGTGTCCCCCTATCTGCTGAACACTCTCAAGGTAGAGAAGGAAGTCTTGACATCCTGGCTAGGATGAATGCTTAAGCCATTCAGAGATTCTTAATTTCTGTAAGGCAGGCATAGCCCAGGAAGTTAGAAATAAAGCTGACTGAAACAAGCACACAGATTCACAGCCTCTTATGAATCATCTCCTTTAAATGTGTCTCCTTGACAAAGTAAGTCAAGAAATCTAGATCTAGTATACCACATGGTGATTATAGCTAATAACAATGTAGCAATGTATTGTAGTCTTGAAAAGCACCTAGAGCAGATTCTGTGTTCTTACCACAAAAAAAGGCTAAGTAAGCCGGGCTCGGTGGCTCAGCCTGTAATCCCACGCCTTTGGGAGACTGAGGTGAGCGGATTGCCTGGGCCCGCGGGTTCGAGACCCGCCTGGGCAGCGAGACCTCATCTCTACAATAAATCAAAAAATCAGCCGGGCGTGGTAGCGCACGCCTGTAGTTCTGGCTACTTGGAAGGCTGAGGCGAAAGGATTGCCGGAGCCCAGCAGGTCGAGGCTGCGGTGGCCGGGAGCGGCCACTACACTCCAGTCTGGGCAACGGAGTGAGACTCCAACTCAAAAAAAAAAAAAAGGCTAAGTACATAAAGTAGTGAATATATTAATTAGATTGATTTAGCCATTCTGCAATATTTCAAAACAACATGCTGTATACAATAAATATGTTCAATTTTTGTCAATTAAAATTAATCAATAAACAATACACTTTTTAAAAATACGTCTCCTTGAGAAAGGAGATGTTTATTCTAAGATGTTGGCATTGCTCGAAATACTTTGACATTTTCCCTTTGAATCTGTCATCAAAGCCAAGTGTACAACATCCTAAAATATGTCTCATTAATTTAGCTTTGAATTTTTGATACAATTAGTATTGTCAAGCTTGATGATCTTTTTCACCTGATAAATCTGTCTTTGAGAAATTCTTCCAGATCAAATTTACCCTTAAAGAATGATTTTCTATAACTGATGTTACTAAGTATAAGAATACTAAACTATTCATATTAATACATTATTTAAAACAATTAATCATAGTAGCTCTCTTTAAAAAAAGCAGTAACTGAAGAGTGGCACTGCTGTCCCAAGTACTGAGAATAGACTATGGTTTGTCACCATCAACTTCCAACAAAGCAGTTGCAGCGATCCTTTTAGAACTTACCCGTACAGTAAATGCTCTGCTCCTGTCCAGAGTGAAAGCCAGCACCCTCTAGCAGCCTGTGGAGCCTTCTTGACTGGCCCCCACTGTCCCTTCTCAGACCTGGCTCCTACACTTCTCCGCCATGCTCCATCGGCTCCAGCCATCTCAGCCCCTCACTGTTCCTCCCACACACAGGCACAGTTAGCCCAAGAACCTTTGCACTGGCTGCTCCCACTGCCTGGAGCACTTTTTCTTGGCTAATCCTTTTGTCTCTTCACCAATTCTTTGCTCAAATGTCATCCTCCTGTACTGTACAACCTGCCTAATCACCACCCTGTGTAAAATCGCACACACAGTGGCTCCCTGCATCCTCCTGGCTCTGCTCTACATTTTCTCTTCAAATACTTCATAATTCATGGACATATTATCTTTATTATCTGTCCCTCCCTGTGGAACATGAGCTCCATGAGAGTAGAGATGTTTGCCTATTTTGTCAATGGACCCCAAAACAGCACCCAGCACATAGCATATGCTCAGCAAAATGAGAGTTTAGTGAAGAACAAACTAGTGCATGCCCCATCACTTCCCATGGTGCTGCTTTCAAAGAGACAACATTCATGTGGTGAACATGTAAGATTCAGTGTACTTATATTAGTTTACATTATACTCACAGTAATTCTACCTTCTAAGAATTCTGATAATGATTTAATCAAAAATATAAAATTGCTTTATAATTATCAGTTGCGGCTGATGTTCTGTCACAGACCAGCAGAGTGAACTTACGTTTAAAATGATACACTACTAGGCCAGGCATGGTGGCTCACGCCTATAATCCCAGTACTTTGGGAGACCAAGGTGAGAGGATTGGCTGAGCCTGTGAGTTCGAGACAAGCCTGGGCAACTTGGCAAGACCTCATCTCTACAATAAATCAAAAAATCAGCAAGGCGTGGTGACGCGTGCCTGTAGTTCCAGTTACTTGGAAGGCTGAGGTGGAAGGATTATATGAGCCCAGCAGGTCGAGGCTGCAGTGGCCGGGAGCATGCCACTGCCCTCCAGATCGGGTGACAGAGACACCAACTCAAAAAAAACCAAAACAACAACAGAAAGGAAACACTACTATATTTACTGTGTCTTGAGATTGCAAGGATTATTTCATTTCTGGTAATTCTGCACTCTTTGGCTGAAGGAGACAAAAGGCATAAGTTGATAAGGTCCTTATGTCTTAAAAAACACAAGCTTGACAGGGTCCTTGTGTTCCTGGCCTCGCTACAACAGGAGCTTGGCCAGTATCTCCTTCCCTCAATGTTTGCCCCTGAGAATGTTGATTTAGTAGAATTCAGGTGGTGTGATCTCTAGTCTGAGTAGGCTGGATGTAGCCTGCTTCAATAATAACTTTGCTTAGAACTTCAAAGAACACAGATGTTAGTAGTTTTACCTATACTCTCAGAAAACAAAGATGTTAGTGCTATAATAAACTTGCCAAGAAAGTCACAGACATTAACCTTTTTCCCAGCTGATGCTAACATTAAGATATTTCTTGTTTGAGTAGTTTTGCCCTATATAAAAAACATGCTGTGAGAATAAACTTGCTCTCATCTATTGGGGCAAGAGACATCCCAATCCCGCTGTTCTTTGTCTTTCTTTCCTCATTCCCTCCCCCTACCTCAGGCCCTGCTCTACGGAGGCTGGACCTCCGCATTTGGCAGTATTGGGCTGATCATTATGTCTGTACTATAAAGCACCCTGAGAGGGCTTACAGGCAATAACCCTCTGATCTTCCCAGGTATTGCTCCCTTGATTTCATGCTGTAGTAAACTTAACTCCTTTAACAGCCACTACAAGGGACCTTCTGGGCATTAGTTTACAGCTATGAACTAATTATACTATATTATATATTACACAGTGTGTGTATATGTGTGTATACATATATATAATTGCGGTCTTAGAAGCAAAAGCTATTTGAATGTAGTAAAATTCAATTTACTTTTTAAATAGTCAATAATTTAGGTTATCCAAGCAATAACATTCATCTCTCAAAAATTATCTCAATGGATGATGTTTTAAAAATTAGTCTGATTTTTCTTTCCTTTTCTTTTTTTTTTGAGTTGGACTCTCACTCTGTCGCCCAGACTGGAGTGCAGTAGCCGCTCCTGGCCACCGCAGCCTCGACCTGCTGGGCTCCAGCAATCCTTCTGCCTCAGTCTTCCAAGTAGCCGGAATTACAGGCGCGCGCTACCACGCCCGGCTAATTTTTTTACTTTATTGTAGAGATGAGGTCTCGCCTGCCCAGGCGGGTCTCGAACCCACGGGCTCAGGCAATCCACTCACCTCAGCCTCCCAAAGGCGTGGGATTACAGGCTGAGCCACCGAGCCCGGGCTGATTTTTCACATTTCTTTCTCTTTCTTTTTTTTAGAGATAGGGTCTCGCTCTATAGCCCAGGTTGGAATGCAGTGGTGTGGTCATAGCTCACTGTAACCTTGAACTCCTGTGCTCAAGTGATCCTCCCACCTCAGCCTGAGTAGCTGGGACTACTGATGTACTCCACTGTATCAGGCTAATTAAAAACCTCTATAATCCCAGCACTTTGGGAGGCAGAGGCGGAGGACTGCCTGAGCCCAGGGGTTTGAGACCAGCCTGGGCAACTTGGTGAGACCTCATCTCTACAATAAATCAAAAAATTAGCCAGGCATGGTGGTATGCACCTGTAGTTCCAGCTACTTGGAAGGCTGAGGCAAAAGGATCACCTGAACCCAGTAAGTCGAGGCTGTGGTGGCTGTGAGCATGCCACTGCACTCCAGCCTGGGTGACAGAGTGAGATTCCAACTCAAAAAGAAAAAAAAAATTTTTTTTTTTGTAGGGGCAAGGTCTCAAACTCAAACTATTTTGGTCTCAAATGCCTAGCTTCAAGCACACATTTCTTTAGTAAAGATATCAAAGATATAGCTCATTATAAGTTTTTATACGTTGTATTAAGCAATTTTTTACTTTCAATTAAAAAAATCAGGGCAACCTCCTCAGGTCCCCTCCCACTGTGAGAGCTTTTCTGTCCTCTTAATAAATCCTGCTTTCAAAAAAAAAAATCCAAGCTGCATTTTCATTCTTAAATACATACACTGCACAAATATTAGTGTATGTTCACAGTCATTTCCAAAGGGATGAAAAATTTCGAAGGCTGTTTACCTGGATTAGTTGTAATAATAGTTTTTGAGATTACAGTTGCTGTCATGCGGTTCCAAAATTTGTCAAAACTTATTCTTACATCTGATGCAAATATTACTGTTTAGGGGAAAAGTCGTTTTAAAATTAATACATGGAGGGATAGAAAATGACAAATATTAAACATAATCGTTGAATTATGATACCTGTTTCTTGTGGCATCCAGCTTTGTGCAAGTAGAATGGATTCATTATCCCAACTGCATTTGTTTAAAAAAAAGTGACACAAATTGAATTCATCAGAAAAAACTATTAGTGACATTATTTACAACAACAAAAAAAGCCTCAACAGCTGGGGTTAGCAGTCCCCAGGTGGTCATAGCTTCTACTTGTCCATCTCACGGAGCACTTAACATCTACATGACAGATCATTCCTTCAATACACACACTCCTCTCCAGCAACACTCTGCTCCACCAATTTTTTTCTCCCAGTATTTGGCTACTCCAGGCTAGTTAGAACAGAATAACTAAAAGTTAGAGACTTTGAAGTCACACTTTTAGACAATTTGGAGAAGGCCCCCACATGGGTGAATTGGTCAGGGTCCTTGATGGGTTGACGGCACTTTCCAAACTGCTTCCTTTCCTGCTCAGACATCAAGAGCCTCGAAAGTACCTTGCTGTACCCCACAGCACCTCAGGGTGCAGGCCCTGCCCCAACACACCCTATACCCTCCCCTGCTCTGGCTACTACCAAAGGAACACAGAGTAAAGTCTGGCTTGTTCATCATCCATGGGACCTAATAAAACACCATGTGTTATAAAACAGAATTCAAAAATAAATGTGTCACAGTGGAGTCCATCTAAGCAATTCTATGACACCATTAGAGCCTCATCTGAAGACCTCATTTTAAGGTGATGTCCATAACACAACATTCAACAACAAGGTCTATTTTTTAAAATATTGTTCATCTCCGATCATTGCTCTTCTCTTGATATGAAATCCATCATAGTTTTGATTAAATGGAAATGTTCTCTCTCTATAACAGCAGAGATTTCACAATTTGAAACAGACATGGGAGGTTACCATATCATTGCAAAAGAAGACTCTGTTTCATCATAGAGTTTAACTTCACACCTCTGGCCTTTTCTTCGGTCTGAAGTTGTAAAGTATTTTGGCTCTCCAACCTTAGAAATGGAAAGAAATCATTATTCTTCACCTATGGTTGTACAGGTACTTAAATATTTGTTGATGGAAACACTCAAAATATTTACCTTTTAAACATCAAATTAGAAATATTAAGATAGCAAGAACCACTAATATATATTTGATGATTTTAAAGCATCTTCTGCCTCTAAATTTGGTATATGTAGCTGAATTTGTAAGTTAGACACACTTTGAAGAGAAACACAGACAAAGTTGTTTAAAGTTGAAGCTGTGACTCTTTTCAACATGCCAGAACAATGCTCCATGACAGGCCCCATGGTGGCATCTATGTGGACTCCTTTAAGGTAGAACGTGGATTTTCAACATCTGTGTATCATTAGGTTTAGCACAGAGCCTGGCATGGAGTCTGTGTAACTGAATGAACTCAGCCTATTTGGGCCTCAGTGCCCTTGTCCCCTTAGTGAATACTGAATCTAAGATACCTTCTTTGCTGTCTTCACAGGGCTAAGATGGTGAGGACCACATGGGGGATGTATGTGAAAGCTCTGACATACTGTCTGATTCTGTCCATTAAGGGGTAAGAGGATCTGAAAAGTGGAGGTGGACATAAGGGCCCTTCCCTCTGCCCAATGGGCTCTCTTGCAGGAACAGCAAGCATCTCCACTGGCCATACAGCAGCAGCCCAGTGTAGACAGTTGTTGGCTGCTCCCACACTACTGCCACCACTGCATCTGTTGGAGGACTGAGCTCCATGGGAAGGAGCCAGAGAAGATGCAAAGGTGCAGGGAAAACAGGATGTGGAAAGTCAGACAGAGGATGAGAAAAGTCAGCCCTAACACCTGGGGCTGGGGAGAATGCTGTATTAAAAGGAGTTTTAAAATGAAAAGACAGTGGCAGTGAGAAGGAAGAGAGAACAGGTTAAATAGACATATGAAGAAAAGGAAATGTAAGAGGTCTAAAGCAAAGGGGGAGACAAAGGCATGAAAAGAAGTGATGTGACCAAGAAAGAGGGTGCCAGACTCATGGTGGGTGGGAAAAGCTGGTGCAGGTTTTTGCTTATATTCATTATTATATTCACACTGAGTTAGACAAGTGTTACTATATTATAAATATAATAGCATTATACAGAACTGTGGGGAAATTGCATATGACTGAGGACTCAACTAAATAGGCTGAGTAGGATTGAACCTAAATTGCCTAGAAAGTGACTTCTATGTTTTAAGTTTGTCATACAAGGTGTTTATTCCTCCACCCTAAATTATCTTGCATACTCCCTATGTGGCAGGTGCTATGTTAAGCCAGGGTTGGGAGGTGAACACAACAGACATGGGCCTGCCACCAAGAGAGTCAATGTTCTCTTGGTCAGTATTTAATACCAAAAAGCTGTTGTTTACTTACAACATTACTACAATATATGTGTAAGTCTACTTCCTTTTTTTTTTTCACTATCACCCTCCATATATTGAGAAATTATTCTTGCCCCTTTAACTGTCTTCGTGTACTTAATTGTGTGCAACTTTACTGTTGAGGTCCATCTCTAAATCTTTGCCCAGTGGCTCTGGTCTGTCAAACTACAGAGCTCAGAGCTTGCTGTAATAGAGACTGGTACTGATGTACCAGAAGGTAACATATTCCCTGGTCCCTCCATGCAGCAAATTGATTCCTTGACATATTCAACTATGCCCCTTCAAGGAACATCATGGAGATCTTCAAGTCAGTAAGTTTCTCCTTTCCACTGTGTCTTTGTTTAAGCAAGGTTTGGAAAGCTCTATGTAGCTAGCAGATAATTTAGGAGCAGAATGGTATGCTGCATTTAACATTCAAATACAATTTTATTTTGTTACTCATTCACAACAAAATATTATTTTCCCTTTAATGAGACATGTTACTGTTTTCTTAATTCAGTTTACTGCCAAGATACAGAAGTAAAATTACCCCAGCTGATCATGACCCCTACATCCCAAACACAAATTAAGTGACAGAGACTCTCCTGCTGAATTGGACTTGGCTCTGCTGGGGACTTAACTTACCGATCTCACAGCTGCAAGCACATTAATAATCCTCCCATTAAGACTGTGTCCATTTGCAACTATGTCTCCCAATGAATAATAATCACGGGACTCTTTAACGGGTAAATGGATCAAAGACAGTAACTTGGTGTCCACTTCATAACAGGAGCAAACTTTTACTGTTGAGTGATTTTCACTGAGCAATAGTTTACAACTGCTAAATTGCAAAAACACACAAAAAAATTAGTATCAAATGACTTTTTAATAGAAAAATACTTCTATCTTCACAGTTAAGTGACTTTTTTTGGTTAAAATTTAGACTACACTAGGAAATTTATACTTTTTACTCTTAGAAAAACAGTGGCAATATATTTTGCTTTAAATGTACTTTCATTAAGAAAATATATATATTTTTGAAAGTAGGTTTTAATAAGAAGACAGAAAAACTCCCACAGTGGGAGGGAACCTGAAAGAGGTTGCCCAAGAAAATATTTTGAAGATCAATTTGTGCATGAGTTTCAAGACCTTGCCCAAGACTTCTCTATAAAATAGAAAGGCACTCTAAAACTTTAGTGAGTTATACAAGCCCAAGAACTTCTTACTTCTCTCTTATGATCCTGGCTGCTTTGCCAAGTGCCATGGGTCAAGGACTCTTTTACTCACCTCTGCAGCGCCGCATGTGGAATAGATGCCAAATATCCACACAGTGCGCCTGAACCGAGGTGCTCTTCCTCCTGCCCTGCTCCTTCCCAGTCTCCCTGATGCAGCCTCCCCAGCAGCCCTCTAATCCACTCTCCTCTGCCTCTTTTCTGCTACTGTCTGTTATCTACCTCATCACTTCTCTCCCAAATTATTGTCTTGCTTTCCTAAATTTCATTCCCCCGCAATCTGTCCTCCACAGGCCGTCAAATTGATCTTCCTAAATTACAAATATAAAAATATTATTCCCTAGCTCAAAGACCTTCTGTGGCTACCTGTTACCAAGGAATTAACTTGGTATGACAGCAAAACTGAAGTGTTTGCTTTTCCCTCAAGTTTCTCCTTCTGCAAGTCCCCTGAACTGTCTTCTATTTCAGCCAAATAAGACTATTCGGCTACGAAATTTACATTTTTGGATGAAAAACAGTTGAACATCAGCAGCTTTATATGGCTCAACCTAATATTAACTATTGTGGAAAAGGTCAGGAAGTTTCATGTTTGCTCTCTCTGCCAAGAATGTTCCTTCGTTCTTCCCTCCCTCCATTCATGCCATAAAAATTTACTGAGAATCTGTTATGTATTAGACCCTACACTAGGCACAAGGGGATACAGCAGTGAAGAAGACCGACAAGACCTTTGATCTCAAGAAGCTCACCTTTGTGAGGAGACACCAGAACAATTAATCAAATAGTCTCAGACAGTGACTTGGGTTAGATGATAACAGCAAAGGGTAAAGTTCCAGTGACTGACTTAGGGCTACTACAAACAGTAGATAGGGAAGGTGGAAGGAGATGACATTTAAGCTGAGAATCAATGACCAGAAGAAGTCAATATTCGAACAGACTGGAGAGGAATGTTCTATGCAGAGGGAATAAAATATACAAAAGATCCTAGTTCATGTTGGTCAATGGAAGTAAGTTCACTGTGGCTGCAGAAAATAAGATTTGCGAGTCTGGTATAAGACAAGGTCAGAAAAGTGGGTGGAAGGGGTCACAACGGATGCAGCTATGCATGCAGTAGACTGCTGTGCCCACCTAGAACCTTTCACAGGCGGGTCCAGAAGCACAGCTACACCCTCCTTGCAAGAACTGCCAGACATGCATTTGAGGTGATGCCCTGCCCCACTCTGGGGCCGGCGGGTGGGGTGGGGGGCGGGGGGTGGATGGACTACAGGCAATGACTAATACAGGGTACAAAAGCCCAGTCCCCTCCCCTCAAGGTACTGCTCTAAGGGCCACTCCTGCTTCAGAGTGCCCTCCTGGGTTTCAGCTGAGGCTCCAGGTGAGCCCACTTCTTTGCTTAGCCTCTACCCCAACCTATCCTTGCAGGTTTCTCCTGAGAGCTCTGTCTCAACAAATAACCTGCACAAGAACCCTCCTCTCAAGTTCTGCTTCCAGGAAACCTGACCTAAGGTGGTAAAGAACGTGAGTAGAGTGATACCATGACATGAAAAAAGACATATAATTTCCAATATTTATCTTTTCTTCTAATTGTTCAGTTTTAATGTGACTGGAGTCAAATTTTTATAAATCTAAGAATGAGAATCAAAGTACCAAAAACAAAGCTATATTTTCATGTGACTCTGTATCAAGGTAAATTATCTGATAAACAAAAATAAACATTGTGAGAATTAAAATCCTAATTTTCAAATTGAAGCAGGGCAGCTTTAGTAAACTCTCTGCTAATCTGATACAGAATTATTAGTAATGATCATTCTAGCACAAAGATTGTTGATCCTACTTACCTAGGAGTTGCAGGGCTGAACTTTTCTTCTCTTTCTATTTCCTTTTTTTGGATCAGGGGATTTTCAATAATCACTAAAACAGAGAGAAAAATATAATGATATTATAAAATAATAGCAAGATAAATAAAAAACAAATATAGTAGTTCCAGCTGCTTGGAAGGCTGAGATGGAAGGATCGCCTAAGCCCAGCAGGTCAAGGCTGCGGTGACGGTGAGCGTGCTACTGCACTCCAGCCTGGGCAACAAAGAGTGAAACTCCAATTCAAAAAAACAAAAAAAAAGTGTACATAACAATATGTAACCACATGACTTCTCATTTCTGAGCTGGCATCATGCATCCTTCACAGTCACCTTCTCATGTCACTGTAAGAAATGGAATCCTGGGATCCTGAATGGAATCCAAATCAGTTTGACCCCAGATAACATTTCTTGTGCTTTGTGTTTAAATCCCCAAATGTGACCCACATTGATATTACTTTATTGACTTAGTTACAGTCAACATTTGATTTGGTGACAACATGCTTTTCAACAAAGCCAACACTTTAACTGACCTCCACCCACTTCACACTTACCCTTGGAAACAATAGTAGAGAGGTGAAAAGACCAATGCAAAATCTGGGTCACTAATTTGGGTTCTGCCACTTATCAGCTCTGTGAACTCACCATTTTAGGGCTTCTGTTTCTTCATAGCCAACGTTAAGCCTTTCAGTGCTCTGTTTTGGTCATTCTTTATACAACCATCCCAAGATTATCCCTATCTTACATATAAGCAAATTGAAACTCACAGAGGTTAAGTAACTTTCCTGAGGTTATATATCTAGAACGTTGTGGAGCTAAAATTAGAACTGTTCTTATTCAAAAATCTATAATCTTTTCACTCTAACACACTAACATCCTATTTATATTTATAATCATTATTGATTTTAGGCTTTTAAAATCACTTATTCATCCTCATAACCATCAACATATATTTTGATATTGAAATATATCTTTATCTTTTTAAATAACTAATGTTCTAGAATTCATTAGGGATGATGTTTGTAGCTTGTACTGAGCCCTATGAAGTTTGCAGTTTTTTGCCTTCATAGTCCATGTGTTCAATGACCTTATTATTCAATTAGCAAATTATATATAATCCTGAAAGTGAGTAATACAAGGTAATATATGATTAGGTGCTAAATAATTGGTATGAGAATGGGTTACTCGATACCACAGCATCAGAGGAGTGGTTTAGCCACCTGCTTTACTCCTTGCTTTCTTCCATAAAGGAGAGCTAGTATACATGCTTTCTTGTTTTTTGTAAGAGGCTAGAGCTGCCATCTATTAAGTGACTAAGTTCTACACTTTATCCTAGGTATACCATCTCATTTAACACTCACAAGCACCTACTGAGGTATTATTTCATAGCTGAGGCCCAATAAAATTAAGAAAACTTCTCAAAGCCATCATGTAAATAAATGCTGGAGCTGGAATTTGAATCCAAACCTAAATACTTGGTTTGAGTCAGAGTATCACTCCATTGCCCAGGCTTGGAGTGCAGTGGCACACTCACAGCCACCCCAGCGTTGACCTGCTGGGCTCCGGTGATCCTTCCGCCTCAGCCTTCCAAGTAGCCAGAACTACAGGCGTGCACTACCACACCCAGCTAATTTTTTTATTTATTGTAGAGACGAGGTCTCTCCAAGTTGCCTGGGCTGATCTCAAACCCGCGGGCTCAGGCAATCCACCCGTCTCAGCCTCCCAAAGTGCTGGGATTACAAGCTGAGCCACCAAGCCCGGACTAAATCTAAATACTTTCAAAGTCCTTGCTTTTCTACTATACTATGTGTACTGTCAGAGGGACACTGGAGTGAGTAGAAGAAGCAAAAAATTTGGTATTTCAACTAAAAGTAAAGTTCCTTAAAATCTCATTAAAAATTCAAATATCAACTTCTATCAAAATCTATTCAATGGATCTATTATATGTTTATAGAAAGATAACTGATTATAACAATAATAGGGGTAGATGTAAACTGAAAAATGTAATAAACCAAAGATCGTAAAATTATCTAGTAAAAGTATAACTATCATGTTTGAGTTTTTTTTTGTTGTTTTTTTTGTTTTGTTTTGTTTTTTGAGCTGGAGTCTCACTCTGTCGCCCAGACTGGAGTGCAGTGGCCGCTCCCGGCCACCGCAGCCTCGACCCGCTGGGCTCCGGCGATCCTTCCATCTCAGCCTTCCAAGTAGCCGGAATTACAGGCATGCGCTACCACGCCCGGCTGATTTTTTGATTTATTGTAGAGATGAGGTCTCGCCTACCCAAGCGCTGCTCAGACCCGCGGGCTCACGCAATACTCTCACCTCAGCCTCCCAAAGGCACGGGATTACAGGCTGAGCCACCGAGCCCGGCTTAACTATCATGTTTGTATACATCAAGTAACATGCTGAATGCCTTGCATTACACTCTTAGCAGTTGACTTTTTTCTGATAATGTTCTTGAGAATTATGAACTGTACCTTAATTCGTTTTGACTCCCTCAGTACAGTTACCATAAACACACCATAGGGATAACAGAAACAGTTTAAGCATCAGTGCTAACTTACCACACTCACCAACCCTAAAGCTGTCAGAAAGCGACTTGATGTAATCTTCATCGCCCCAAGATGTTACATTTATAAAATGGGTTGGTGAATCTCGAATGGTAAAGCTGAAAAGTGTACCTTTCTGATCCAATATCTAAGGGAAAACCAATGCTTTTATTTTTCAAATGAAGTTTCAAATTTCAGCTTTGAAGAAATGATTTGTTCAATCAAATGACTGGTTGATGATTATGATGATAAAAATACTCAAACACATGGTACAAAATGTTATTTCAAATACACGTTCTATAATAAGTTGTGCTTTTATGTATTTCAAAGTGAAATGGTAACAAGCTACCAACGTAGACAGTTCACCTTAGTGCTGGCCCCTTTGCTTCCTTTCCCCTTTTATCTGTGTATTTGGATGACAGGTAGCCCTGAATTGTCCAGATGTTAGCTTAGCTTCTCTATTTATCTCTTATTGCTATTGTTTTAAACAAAGTCATAATTGATTCAAATAGCTTATTTCAAAACAAATTATGTGCCATTAAATGAATACCACTAGCCAGGCTCGGTGGCTCAGCCTGTAATCCCATGCCTTTGGGAGGCTGAGGTGAGTGGATTGCCTGAGCCCGCAGGTTCGAGACCCGCCTAGGCAGCAAGACCTCATCTCTACAATAAAACAAAAATTCAGCTGGGCATGGTAGCGCACGCCTGTAAATCCGGCTACTCGGAAGGCTGAGGTGGAAGGATCACCGGAGCCCAGCAGGTCGAGGCTGCGGTGGGCGGGAGCGGCCACTGCACTCCAGTCTGGGCAACAGAGTGAGACTCCAACTCAAAATAAAAACAACAACAAAAAAATGAATACCACTAGGGGTCAGCAAGTACATTTTTTTCAAAATGGACATTTCCTTACTGTCTTTGCTAATTAAAAAGTACTGCCTAACACACATGTGCAAATTTGATATATCCTGAACTGTTATTAGTGTCTATCTTTGGGGAGAGGACTAGATGGGAAGAGTGGGAATTTGAAAGTGGAATTTCACTCTTCAACTATACTGATCCTTGCCACTGCTGGAATTTTTAATAAAAACAGTATAATATAGGTGCAATGTTTTTAAAATTCAATAAGCATACCTTCACCAAAAAAAGAATACTACAGATGTCACCATAAAAAGAAGTCAAACAATACAGAAGTTGTTTCTCCTGTCTTCACAATCTGATAGTTTTAAAACTATATTTCACTGTTATAATTTTAGCAAATATTTTAATGATAATTTTTTCTAATTCATGTATTTTCAGTTATGCCTTCCAGAGTTTAGTAAACAGAAAGAAACATATACTTCTTCAAACTATCCAAGTGGTAATTTTGATCTAATTAGTTATGAATTCACACAAATGAGTATGGGTACCATATGACATCTTTGTTATTTACCTCAAGAATAAAAATGAAATACTAGCATGAAGCAAAATAAAAAATAAAGTTACCTATTACTATACCATGAGTCAAAGTAAGACAATCACAGTGATTCAGGTGACTCTAGCAAAATTACTATCTCCTACCAAAACTATTGGCTGGCTGGCTAGAGTACTGATTCACTTAAGCTGTATAGAAACATTTATACTATAACCTTTAATAAAAAGATTTTAAACTAATAGTGGTGAAATGCTAGTTTTGGAACTCTATATTTTATCTTTTATGTCGACTACAAAAGTTTAAAGGTGAGTTTGAGTTGATTTTAAAAATCTAAATTTAGTTTTTGGTCATGTTTCCATAGTCCTAAAACTCTTGCACGGTTAGGCAATTCAATTAAGAACCACTACAGCTAAACTCAACTGTTTTTCCATACATGAAAGATTCATGTTTTTCACTGAACTGTCTGATTATTTGGGCAAATATACAGATATTGCCATCACATTTTTCTTTCCCTCGATCACAACACCTCCCTGCTCAAAAGCCTTCATCAGATCATTTTCTCTTATTCGAAGTTTGTGTGTGTATTTGTCACCTCTTAGACTGGAAGTGATCATTAACATGGAATTCTTACTATGGGCCATGCATGATGCTTACCCTTACACATATGAACTCTTTAATTCTCACATCAGCTTTATTTATCCCCATTTCATAGATGCATGTAGGAGAGATCTAGGATCACTCAGTGACTAGTGAGCCTAGTCCGTCTAGCTCCAAGGCCCCTCTCACAGACACTGTACTACCTGAAAGTGATATGAGACACGATTTCTTTTTTATCTTTTACACTCCACAGGGTCTTACACAGTGGAGGTACTAAATAAACATGTGTTGGGACAAGTTAATGAGCTGACCAATTTAACTAGCTATTTTGGCATTGTATACCCCAAACCTTTAAAATTGTGTTTGAGAAACATCAAATAAAAACATTAAAAATGATTTCAATGTCCTCACACATATGGCCTTGAATTAACTACAATAAAGACCATGTCCATTGCTCTTAAGGGGTTAAATAGACATGGAAAATTTAATCACTTAAATACACTTTGTTGTAGTCATAAGCCACAGTTGATGAAAAATAAAGCAAACAGTTAAATAGAACTCAGCTTTTTCTGTCTGGAAAGCCTTTGACATCTGTTTTCCCAATAACTATACCGATTATTTTCTGAAAAACAAAAAAGTTATAGAAGACCAATATTAAATACAGATGTACACGGCAAATTTAATTTCATGGACTTGTTATATTGTACTGGCTCTAACAAACATTTTTTACTAGGAACCATTTAAATGTATTCATTCCAGACAAACATCTAAAAGAACTTCATACATGTTCAATTCCACAAGGAATAGTACCAAGTAATCACACAGTTAACTGCTATTACAAATATAATCGTTTAATACTTAGTATGTTTCTACTTTATTTTCAATCACTAGATAGAGCACAGTAACTGCCCTATGCGATTAATCCTTACTGAATTTATCCAAAGCACATGTATAATGCAATGTAATTGGCCATGGCCTTCAAAGCTTTCCTTTATATAGGGTTTTCTAACAGTCCACATAAAATTGCTTAGCTTCTTAATCCAAAAATGCTAGATAGTAATATAAATTAGACTGTAACAAAACATATATTTCTGCTTAATAAATCTAAATCCTAAAGTCCTAAAGACCTTAGAGATATTAGCATCTTCTTCAAATGATTAATGCTCTCTTTACTGACTACTAAACAAAAATTAAATATTAATAACATGCTTTAAGAAATAAATATAACTATCTTTTTCTGCAAGGAAAAACCTAAACTTGTATTGCTAATTCATCAATTGGCTTCAACCTTGCAATAATTTAAAGTTAAGCTATTACATTTTAGCTGAGCTACTAGCTACTATTATTGCATGTAGACACATTGCTATTATTTCTTGAACTCATTATACATGTAGACCTCACTAAATTTTGGGTTGGAAAAACACAACTAATGGAAATGTCGAGTAAAACTTTGTCTCTGAAGAAGGGATTATCAAACAGTTTACTTGTAAGAAAAAAATGTTACAACAATAATTATTTTTAACATTAATAAACTTGAATTGCAAATTATTAATATTACATGTAAATTTATCCCATCATAAGAAATCTGATTTGCAAAAGCCAAATGTAAATGTCAGACTGCTCAGGGCAGGGAAGGTAAAGGAATATGGTAGTTACTTTACAATAAGTTCTTCACCTGATAAGATGATTCCACCCAGATTTATTTTAAATAGGTAACAGTCTTAGTATATTCAAAATCATTTAATTCCCCCACAACATCTCCCAACAAGTCAATTTTCACATAATCATTTCAGAAACACACATATTATATACCTTATGCCATAAAAGCAGCATAATGACAAGTATTTAGACTATAACTTGGAGAATTACTACTGCTAAACAAAAACAGTTTAATTTTACAATGCTAAATTTGAGCATTTAATGTTTTGCTCTATTAAATATTTGAAAATAAAAATATTTTGAACATTCACTAGTCATATCTATAATCATATCTCCTACTCTATAGACAAAAAGGTTAATTTTCATTTAACTAGTATAAATACAAAGTTTAGGTGTACTTAATATCTAACAATTATACCAATGCAATGAGTGTCTATATACTGGTCAACTATACAAGCATGTGTCAAACAATGTTGATATAATGTTACCACATAAGGTTTTATTGGAGAACAATCAAATCACCATATCATTGAAACCTACCAGATTAGCCATATTTGGATACAGGTCCGAAAGTGCAGTGAAGGTCCTTGATGCAAAGGAGTTTGCCATTTTTTAATCTGTATTTTAAAAAATATAATTTAGATGTATAAATTGAATAACTGAAATAAACCATGAAAAATTCTAAGATTTTAAAAAATTAACATAGTGAGATTTGTCTCTACAGAAAAAAAAAAATTAGCCAGGCATGGTGGCACACCCTTGTCCTGGCTATTGGGGAGGCTGAGGTGGAAAGATTGCTTGTGCCCAGGAGTTTGAGGTTGCAGTGAGCTGTGATCATACCACTGCACTCCAGCCTGGATGATCCTGTCTCTAAAAAATATTTATTCATTGATTTATTAGCATCAACCTTACCTTTAAAAAAAATACAGCAGAATCTAATGTAAACACCACATATTCTATATTTGGTTACACTGTGGGGGGAAAGGTAGCAATTTTAAACACACCTCTAGATGGTAAGTTCCAGGAGGGCAGAGATGGCATCTTACATACTTTTATGTGTGTCCTGCAATACTACCTTGCACTAGAAAACAATCAATAAATATCAAGTGAATGAAATGGTGACTTGTTCTTCAATAGCACCACTATAAAAGGTTTTATTGCAGTAAAAACTGTACACCACCCACAGGTTCAAGACAAGCCTGGGAAACTTGGTGAGACCTCATCTCTACAATAAATCAAAATATTAGCCAGGCAAGTGGCACACACCTGTAGTTGTGGCTACTTGGAAGGGTGAAGTGGAAGGATCACCTGAACCCAGGAGGTCAACACTGGGGCAGCTATGAGTATGCCACCGAACTCCAGCCTGGGTAACAGAGTGAGACTCCAACTCAAAAAAAAAAAGAAAATGGTACTCCACATTAAACTAATAAATTGACTTGACTTCACTTTTAACTCTATGAGTGCCTTCACCACAAGATTCAATTCAAGGAGTTTCAGGAAGTCAATGGAGTTAGTCAAATATAATTTTGGCTGGGCTCAGTAGCTCAGCCTATAATCCTGCGCTTCAGGAGGCTGAGGTGAGTGGATTGCCTGAGCCCGCGGGTTTGAGACCTGCCTGGGCAACTTGGTGAGACCTCATCTCTACAATAAATCAAAAAATCAGCTGGGCATGGTAGCGCACGCCTGTAGTTCCAGCTGCTTGGGAGGCTGAGGCAGAAGGATCACCAGAGCTCAGCAGGTAGAGGCTGCGGTGACCGGAAGCGGCCACTGCACTCCAGTCTGGGCGACAGAGTGAGACTCCAACTCAAAAAAAAAACCAAATATAATTTTGAATCCCAGTTCCACTAGTTTGTAGTTACATGCTTTGACATTACTAAACTTTAATTTCCTCATCCTTAAAATGTGGATAATATCAACTTTGCAGTGAAAATTAGAAACTACATATACAAGCTAGGTGCAGTGGCTCACACCTGTAATCCTAGCACTTAGGAAGGCCAAGGTGAGAGGTTTGCTTGAGACCAGGAGTTTGAGACCAGCCTGGACAACATAGCAAGACACTGTCTCTATTTAAAAAATTTTAAAAATTAGCTGGACATGGTGACACATGCCTGTAGCCCCAGCTACTCGGGAGGCTGAAGCAGAAGGAGGAGAAGCCCAGGAGGTTGAGGCTGTGGTGAGCCATGATCGTGCCACTACACTCCAGCCTGGGTGACAGAGTGAGACTGACTAAAAAATAACAATAATAATAATGTGTACAAGATCCTGGGTGTTCATAGGCTCACGGTAAATAATAGCATTGCTTTATAATATTATCCAATGTAGTCATTTTAGCATTCAAGGCCATTCAGTGCCAGAAGAAACAATTTGAAATTAAGCAGAGTCATTGTCTCACTCATTCTTTGGCCTGTTCTGATCTGCCTTACAGTTGGAACGGCAATCTCTGAAATACCTACCAAACTGTGACAGATTCATTCATCCATCCTGCCAATCAATAAATATTTACTGACAGCCTATCAAGTGCCAGATATTTTTTAGGTTGGAGAGGATGAATTATGCAGTAGTTGGATTTTGTGTAAAAACACAATCCACCTACATATTAAGTGAATTTTCCAAATTTTTACCCCTTAGTATCTGTGGTCAGTTTGATGTACATGGTATCCTGTCATCTCTCAGAAGTCCCTTCCATGTCTGCTATCACTCAAAGTACATAGTAATAGACTTTAGCGTCTTTCCATAAAAAGTATGACTTGCTTCTCTGCCCAGCCATTTTGACAAATACAAAATTAACATGAACTACGGAGCTCAACATGGGAATTCAGAGATTTATCTCTGAATTCAGAGAGTCATGTTGATAATTCAGAGATGTATCAACAATTACTCTCCCTTTCACTTTACAAATATGCTTTATTTTATTTATTTATTTATTTGAGTTGGAGTCTCACTCTGTCACCCAGACTGGAGTGTAGTGGCCACTCCCGGCCACTGCAGTCTCGACCTGCTGGACTCCGGTGATCCTTCCACCTCAGCCTTCCAAGTAGCTGGAACTACAGGCATGCACTACCACGCCCAGCTAATTTTTCATTTATTGTAGAGATGAGGTCTCACCAAGTTTCCTAGGCGGGTTTTGAACCCTTGAGCTCAGGCAATCCACTCACCTCAGCCTTCCAAAGTGCTGGGATTATAGGCTGAGCCACCAAGCCCAGCCACAAATATGTTTTAAATGTCTTCTTTTCGGTCAGGCACAGTGTAATCCCAGCAATTTGGGAGACAGAGGCGAGAGAATTGCCTGTGCCCAGGGGCTCAAGACCAGTCTGGGGAATTTGACGAGACCTCTTCTCCACAATAAATCAAAAAATTAGCCAGGCATGGTGGTACGTGCCTGTTGTTCCAGGCTGAGGAGGAAGGACCATCTGAGCCCAGCAGGTCTAGGCTACAGTGGCTGTGAGTGTGCTACTGTACTACAACAGAGTGAGACTCCAACTCAAAAAAAAAAAGTCTCCTTTTCTCCATCTCCAGTGTCATCTCCCCAGCCCGTCTCAGTCATTCCTCACCTAAAGTACTGTGATAACCTGGTGTGGACCTAGTTTACACATTCAACACATGTGGATTGAATGTCTGATATGTGTCAGGCCCTCAATCAAGATAAGAGGTAGAACTGGGAGCTGGTTGCCAGAATTCTTCCCTGTACCTACCCAGGAGCCTCAGAGAGGAGCAATAAAAATAGAGGACCAGATGTGGGACCAGCCTCAAGGCCACTGATCCAGATCCTGGGCAAGGGTGGAAGAAAAGAGCCAGTGTAAAGTCCCAGTGGCGATAATGTCACAGGTACCTGCCATAAGGCTGGCCCTACACTACAGACCATAGGTACACCGTAACCACCTCTGACAGCTCCCCAACCCAGGCCTCCCAGATTCCCTTCATGGAACTCTCAGTCCTCCTCCCACTTTTGAAGGGAATCGTACTGTCTGGCAAAAAGCCCAGCCTGACCTGGCCAGTTTCCCCAAGGCCCTTTCTGGTCCTTATTTAAGATTCCTAAAGGCATGTCTGGGCCCAAGCCCCTCGTGCTCCCCCTTGCTGGCACTTTCCTCCCAAGAAGAAAGCTGCATCACTTGGCTCTTTCTTCTGCTGGGGCTCTGGCACAAAAGAAGGGGACTCTGTGGACTCAGATGAGGAAGACACACTGCTGGCTGCTCGTTCTGAGGTGTCTGGCCCACAGGTCAGCTAAGGGAGATATCAGATCTTTCAGGCAAACCCCACTACCTTTCTGACTTTGAGGCCAGCCATGGTCTCAAATTCTAAGCATGCAGAATGAGTCAGTTTGAGACCTGGGCCTTGGATGGAGGAACTGTGAGCAGAGGGCTGGGGAGGGCATCCAAGGTAACCTTTGCTGACTTTATAGTACTGCCCAGAGCCAAGTACAGGTGTGTGTGTTGTGTCTGCGTGTGGGCTGCCTGTCCTCTTCAGTGTAATCATTATCCACCAAGGCTTGAGGTCCGCGTGGTAGCTGCTGTGCTGGTGCCCTGGAGCAACTACACTTTCCCAGCAGAAAGTCACATTCCCATCCACTCTGTTCTGACACTTCCTCACCTTTACTTACCAGGCTCCAGAGTCTTTGGCAAGCCTGACAAGTCTCCCTCCTCATTCTCTCTTGAATCTGATGCAGCTCCCATGTCCCTGACCTCTTCACCACTCTCTGCCTGCACTCTTACCCCTCCATCATCTCTTTGCCACATTACAGAACCATCTTCTAAAACTTCTATCAAGTCATGCCACTTCCTTGCTTAAAACCCTTGCCACTGCACCCTAACTCAGACCCAGGCCCCTTGCCACAGCCTGCAAGGTCGCTGATCTGGCCTCTGTCACCTCCCACTCACATCTCACCTCTCCAGTCCTGGCTGTGCTCATTTCCTCGGCCTGGGCCTGGGACCTTCAGGGACACAATTCCCCTGTCCAAGGGCATCCCCAGGCTACCCTCTGGTCTCCCTGGACAGCCTCCCCTGCACTCCAAGCATCCCTGTCTCGAAATTCTCCTCTCAGCACTTCTAATTCCCGCATTAGAAGGTAGACCCTAAGGACAAAGCCATGCCTGTCTCACTGCATCCCACGGTGACTAGGTAGTTCAGCGCCAAACACACAGCAGCTGCTGAGTGAATATTTGTTGACTAAGTTAATGAATTAGTCCTAAAAGCAATCTAATTTGTAACTTGAAGATAATATTGCTACAATTAACTTTTTAGATAAGTAGAATTTTAGTCAGCTAATTTACATTGATATCAGGCTTTTAAGTTATAGAAACAAGTGTGGTTTACACCTTTCTGGTCTAGATAAATGAAACTTCCAGAAAGCTCAGTGATGGGTTTTTTTTTTTAGGGGGGGGGTCAGAGTCTCACTCTGTTGCCCAGGCTGGAATGCAGTGGCAGCACACAGCCACCGCAGCCTCGATCTGCTGGGCTCAGGTGATCCCTCCGCCTCAGCCTTAAGTAGCTGGAACTACAGGTGCGCGCTATCACAATCAGCTTATTTTTTTATTTATTGTAGAGACAAGGTCTTACCACGTTGCCCAGTCTGGTCTCAAACCCCCGAGCTCATGCAATCCTCTCGCCTCAGCCTCCCAAAGTGCTGGGATTACAGGCTTAAGCCACCATGCCGGGCCAGTGATGAGATTCCTGACTTTCTATTTTATTCTACAGACTGGTGCTGGGCTAGGCTACTGCAAGGAAGTCTTCTTCTTCATGTGGCCATTTCTGTATAGGGAAATCTGTCCAACCTCCCATCACAAGTCACAGACTCTATGACAAACACTGACAAAACTGGTCATTTTTTCTCACAGAGAGGAACAATTTCTTTTCTTTTTTCTTTCTTTTTTTTTGAGTCAGTGGCCCAGGCTGGAGAGCAATGGCACGATCATGGCTCACTGCAGCCTCTACTACCCGGGCTCAAGTGATCCTCCCACTTCGGCACAAAGTGCTGGGATTACAGGCGTGAGCCACCACACATGGCCGGAAGGGAACAATTTCATTCAACCTTTTTACTTCTGCTGCTTCAACAGGACCTTGGCAAGTGTTGCATTAGGAAAGTTCAGCTGACTTCCCAACACTGTGGGGTGTCTGTCCGAAAACAGACCCAGCCGGCAGTCACACTGGAGAATCATGCAGCCTGGAGAATGCATGGCAGTAACCTTTCCAGGTCGTTTCAAGTCTTCCAACACCCCTTTAAAAAAAAAAAAAGGCACGGCTTGCCCACAAATCCCACTGCCAGAAGTTCATCATTCCATGCCCTCCTCACATTCTGCACCTTATAACTGACAAGTCCAGGGCCTGGAAAATTCTAAGAATCTAAAACTTCAGTTTAGTCTAAAGTTCTTGGTGAAACGCGACTCTCTCGGTCTGTCCCTTCCGTGTTTTAACATGGATTCTGACGATTCCAACCGCGGACGTTCTGGAAAAGGCACAACTATGGAGACAGTGGAGAGATGGGGGACGGACGGACAGACAGACAGACAGACAGACAGACACACACACACACACACACACACACACACACACA